>NC_083760.1:8841413-8848913 GCF_963514075.1 Conger conger | reverse complement strand
AGCTCCAACTGAAACGTGACGGAACTAGAGCGCGCATTTAACCTGCAGGCACCGCACACACAGGAAGTGACTGTGAGACGAGAGGAAGTTAAATTACCGTCGCGCCATCACAACTGTGCGCCACACGCCCTTTTGTCGTGCTCCACATTGTAACCCAAACCACCAACACAAACGCTAGCTAGCTTCCGACACCGTACAGTCAAAACCTACCACTTCACTGACCTAACAGGATTAACACACCGATTAGATTTTTCTAAACCAAATCTAAAGCGCTAATTCAATTTAAAAACAAAACTTTCAGAGTTAAAACCCACATCAATAAGAAGTTACATCGCCTACCTAACTGCACAATGCCGTTAAAACCCCCCTACAATGGAAGCGGGATTAGTTTAGAATTGCACAGGAAGTGGCTGAATTGAGCAGACATTCGTGGTAAGCCGGTGTGGGCTGATCTGTACAGCCTGGCCCTGACAGAGCCCACACACACACACAGGATGTCAGATAGCACAGGCTCAGGCTCCCAGGGCCAGCTCAGCAGCCCCCAGACCGGACTGCCGTTTCCTGGCCCGGCGCTATCCAACCGACCCCGGGCTCTGGAGCTTCTTTGCTTCTCGGGGCCAGAGCCATGTTCACGGTTTCAGACAGGGAGAAGAGCCAGGAGCCCTTTAGAAGGCCAACATTTACACAGAACATTTGCTCTTTTTTTTTTTTTTAAAGTAAAATCATGCGGACGGCAACCAATTACCTCTGTGGAACATGGTACTCGTAGAACTTAGCATCTTAGTAACCAGAGCAACACCTCTGCCTAGCCCACTGAACACTATGATACTGAGCCTTTGTTACTGATGCAGTTCGCATAAGGCTAATGTGGCAACGGCAAGTACATCCGAGGTAGTTAGGCATGGTATATTTGGCATGGTAAATGTGAGTGAGAACTATTTTTTTAATATCTTGTCTGACGACTGAGTGATGAGTTTGTTTCCACGGTGATGAGCTGAACAAGGACTGAAATGTCCATCATATCAGCGAAGAAGAATGGAAATGTGGAAGATGAAGAGGAATAAGGAAGTAGTGTCGGTCTGACAGTTATTTTGAATACTTATTTTCCCTTTTTGAAGTGCTTTAGCTGAGGACGTTTAGTTATTTTTATTGGGTGAATAATTCTATACAACTGTACCATAAGCTTTGTCTTATTGCTCATTATCAGACATTAGCATTACATCAGCCTCTGAAATTACTGAGTGGGCCTTCAACTTGTCCTGCTCCAGGGTTACTGCAGGTCAAAATCTACGCTGGTACTTTCCACCACAGAGCCTGCCCCTGTGCTCCTCCCACAGCTCTCTACTGTGAACAGGGTGATGAGGGCCGGCCGTCAAGTTTGGGCATGAAGGTGCCAAAGCCCTTACACATGCAATTTAGATATACAACACCTTTTCCACAGAAATACACACACGCACGCACGCACACGCACACACACACAATACCCTACTACAAAACCTATAATCATTTCAACAACCAATTTCAACCACCCTTTAAATGTGTGCATCTCTCTCCCAATCAACTGCACAAAAGTACTACATTCAACTCTTAAAATAAACAGCATCAGACATGATGGCCTGAACAGATAACAGAAGGACCTTGAACAGGAATCGGACTCTCAATAGTCAACAGCCAGTAAGTCCTAAAAATAAAAACCTTGCACAACGCGAACACTGAAACCAATATGTAAACTATGGAAATGTTGAGTGAAAGAACACTCCAAGATGGAGACAGATATCAAACTTCCTCTGTTATGACTGTCCTGTAAGCTCCGGGGAGTGTTTCTCAGGACAGACCGAATATCCGTGTCAATCAATACCGGCAATACCCCGTTCCCACTCTTTCCCAAAAACATTTTGGTATGATGTTTCTTGTACAGTTTTGTAACCACTAATTCAGAAACAAGATAGTCTCAACCTACAAACTGCCCGGAGTGTTTAGCCTAGATCCGAATGTTCAAAGAACACTTACTGTACGGGACAATTAAGACCGATAAAAATTGATAAGATAGCGGCTCCAATTAACCTTAATTGTATCTCCAATTATGCAAGATAGCGTGCGAGATATTTTTAGCACAGACAGTAGGCTCAATAACAGAACTTTATGCATCTAGAAAAATAAAAATTAAAAAAATGTAAAAAAATCTCAGAATGTACTGCAGAAACCCGGACCAGGACTTCAACTGAACCAGCCCACAGTGGCCGGTGGACACGCTGACCTTGTGAACTGGGTGTTGTAATCACAGAGGGCAGGGCTACAGAGGAGAAGGTCGTTCCGTGGCCCTGACGGCAGGTCTCGCCTGGTCGTGTTGCTTCACCAGCGCCGCTTACACAAGACCCGCGCGCGGTGCCTGGAACAGGGCCTACCGTGACACAGCAGGTTCCAGCGCAAACGCAGCATGTGGCTAATGCCGCACCTACCGCCCAGGCTAAGACATGAGCCGTCCTCCCCACGCCATAATTCCATAAGGGAAAATGCAACGCGTGTGAGAGAGAGAGAGGTGTGGGATTTTGCCAGCTCAGCACAACTGTCAAATTACCACACCTGCTGCGTCACTCCCTACCGACAGTTCTGCTAGCGCTGTGCTGTGCTGTGCTGCGTGCGTTACACTCCCTCTCTGCAAACATGCTCTCACATGTTCACCTTCCAATCAGGCAGTGAGGGGGGCAGACCCCCTGGGGTCCTCCCTCCGAGTGTGAGAATCACAGCGCAAGTGGAATCATCACAATTAGCTCAGGCCAACGCCATCTCCCCTTTCCCAGGGCGAAGCTCAGGTGCGTGTAGCCTGTGAAAATTAAGAGAAAAGTCAGCTAATTTAAACTACATGCTTACAGATTAACTTCAGTACTGCGCCAACGTTTTAAAGTTTTACCTTAAAGGTACAATAGGTAAGATTTATGTGTTAAAACATTGTTACAAGACCATTGTAAATCCCTTTCTATCATTGAAAAAGGCTCACTGACAGGTTGACTCACCCTCTGCCTGTGTCCTTAAATTTCAAAATATGCAGTTGACGGACCAGCACTGTACCAAAACATCGTACAGCTGTACAATAATTCAAGCTCATCGGTTGAAAATTGGTTCAAATTGCCACAGCCAATGGCGTGTCAACGTCAGCGCGTTCACAGACAAAGGGTGGGATAAACAGTGTTGTGGTTTGAGGGTGTTTGTTGCTGCAATTAGTGCAGTAAGTGCATAATTTTAACCAGGTGTGCTGGTATCGCTGCGCAATAGCAGAAAGTCAAAACCCATGCCCGACACAGGTCTCTGCGCTAGGTTGAGACCGATCTGGCCGGCCTATTGACTGTACCTAACTTTCACACTTTAATTTTATCGGTTATGTATGCGACTCCCTTTAAGTGTGTCTCAAATTCAGGCCGAGATGCAAGCACATACAGCCGACCTGCAAAAACAGACAAGTCTTTGGTCTACTGTAGCTGAACTTTATCACCCAAATTATGCAAAAGATGTCTCCTTTTCCATTCAAATGAGCTCCAAAGTGGCATTTCCAGTACAAGCCAAAAGTAAATAGAGGTGAGCTCAGCTTTAGTTACTGCCTGTTGGAAGTCCTGCCCTGTGTACTGGGTGTTCTGTGTTGTTCGCAACAGACCAATGGGAAAGGGGGTAAAAGAAAAAAGGACTTCCACCCCACTCTTTATCAACGCACAGCGATAATTGCTGGCCGTAATCACCAAAGAAGTGTACTTTTAACCACTTTTTTCCGACAGGTCTACATTAATAGGTCTAAAGGTTTATCAAGTGTATTGCGCCCGAAGCAAACACCGGGGTTAGCCTGACTCAGCAATGTGAAGCGTCGCGTGCCATGACATTATCAAATCCGTAAATACCTACGTCACCGGTTATGGTTACCGTTACTACGAACTCGGTAAACTCGCTTTCCCCCAAATAATTACTGGGACGAATGTCCCATGCGAATGGAATTCATAAGACTGCGAAATTATCTCAGCTGGGCTGGATGTTCCCATGGTGTTGCATGTTGCGGTACAGATATCCACGACTGGAAAAGGTCTGCCTCGAACGCACGTATGCGCGCGCGCGCACCCACACGTGTAAGACAGGTCACCTCAGTGCGCTCCGTAATTGAACATGACATGCACCTGCGAGAGGTCACCTTGAAATCAGCCAGGATTCTTCCCTCCCTGTCTGAGGAACCCTGTCACAAACAGAACTGATAGCATTCGCGTACGAACTCCATTCCCCACTGAATGAGTCATAAATTGTTCACGTCCTCCAAATCAGATATCTAAATTTCGCAGCCTAAAGTTGGCACAGTGCCTCTTTTTGTATTAGATTTGATTTGTATCACAGACATACTTATCTTATGTATATATATATATATTATTATTATTATGAAGGTATCCAAACCAAACCGGTTTGACTGAGAAAGGAAAAACACAGAAATAACCAAGATATGGAACAGGTGCTTCTAGCATGGAGTGAACGGATGCCGGCTGAAATCTATTCGAACACTGTGCCAAAGGGATAAGGAAATGAGCTCGTAAAATGGTAAAAAAGAAAAATCCAGAATTACAACTCATAATAACCCACGAAACGTCAAACACACCTGCAATGGGATGAATCAGTCCCTGACCTCAATGAACCAACGGCATATTAGAACATACAGTACTGTACGGAAAAAGTGGGGATTGAAATGCAACGTTAGCTGCATCAGAGGTGGGGCGAGGATTCAATGCAGAGCGTAACGTACTGTAGGCTACTGGTCCTCGGCTTTGAACACAGCTAACGCCCAGTTTTTTACCCAACGACGTGCATTACAACAAGCCAAGTGCCAACAACTAAGTTATTACCCACAGATCAGATGAACAAAATACAAGTTATACAGCCTGGTATAAATATGAACATGGTTTTTTATTTTGTACAATATTGTTGAATAGCTTCCTGCTAAAACGTAACACTGCTAAATGTGTCCTTAGTTTCTGTTAATTTTATCAGGATGGAATATTTTACGCATTATAAAAGCCATAAGTGCAATGTCAATCGTTTTTCTCAATTAGTGTAGCCTTAGGCAATTTCCCGATAAATATTATGCATCAATGACATGCACGGGCTTATTAAAAAAGGAGACAAGTCGTTATTTGTACACACTGCCAGCTGAACTGGCCACTATTCAACAGTTAGATACGTACAGTAGCTAGCAGGTAGCAAACGATAGCAATAACCAAAGGTTGTTTTTGCACTAACAGGCTAGCTCTCTAGCAAGCATGTTCTAGTTAGCCAAGTTACCTCTGTTTTCTAGCTAGCTAAATCTGATTAACTCATTTAGCAATACCCAAAACATTACATGATACGTTTGCGTGTGAACCAGCTCACAAACCAACATTAGTTCGCTTGGGATTTCGCAAAACGAAATGCTTGGGAAGCAATAATACCCCCGTTATGTTGAAATACACAGCTCACAGAGCGAACACACTGAACCCACCTGAATGTCCGTGGTTTCCGTAGCTACCTACGTTACCTAGGCAAAACAAGGCTTGAAAGCATAAACGAGCTAACCCCAGCTACCTAGCTATGTGGTTGCGACATAGCTAACGACATACCGTAACTAATCTCGTTTCAAGAGTTTGTTTGCAATAGGGAAAAAAAACTGTCTTCCAAGAGGGTAGCATAACATACATGAGCAATCAACAGGAGGCGCTCAGAGAACGTTTAGTGTGAGGCTGCCAGCAAGCTAACAGCTGCTCTTCTCGATATTTCACCCCCCACCGTAGCTGCCATCATTGCCATGAAACGGGAATGACCTTTAAACTTTTACCTATAACCCTGAAACTTGTGCAGGTGTGTGCAGCCAGGGGGCGCTGTTCAAAAGGGTTTGTCACAGGCGTGGATTAAGATGGATGAAGCACAGTTAACGGTCCCTGCTCTCAATAAAAACCTTTAATTCCGGATTAAAGTGACGATAGACAGGCTCCATGCACTCACCATTTATGTCAACTAAAACGATTTAAGTTTTTCTTTTTATTTCTTCTTTTTTTTCAATAAAGCACACTCCTTTATATAGGGAAATATCTAAATAGATTCAGGTGCCATCCAAAGAATTGATCTCAAAATTAAAGGCAGGGTCTGGGATGAGCTAGGCTGTGCGATGCCAGAAATGTAAGAGAAATGTGCACCTTTGAATGTGTATTATAGTTTATGAATCACTATGCATCTAGCTGACTGCAGGTGATAAACGTCTTCAGAAAATACACCAAATGGCAGTTGATCACACCAGTGGATTCTGGATGGACACAACCCAGTTCTGGACAAAGAATCTTGGTAGGACCCCATAAAATCTGGTGTCTGCATCCTGAGACAAATTTCTTTTTTTTTTTAAGTATGTGTTTGTGTGTCCGAGGAACAGTATTCAGGGTGGAATACTGTAGGGCTTGTTCAGGCCTAACAGTGCGTTTATCAGTAAATGTCTGTGAGATAACCAACGTCAATGCATAAGTGTGAGTGAATGTGTCCAGTGCTAGCATTGTACTGTGTATGCCTCTCGGTATATGAAACCGAGAGATAGAGAGAAAGAGGGAGTGAGAGAGGTAGAAAGAGAGAGGGAGAGAGATTTTGTGTGTGTGTGTGTGTGTCTTGGATTTATTTTCAAAGCAGTCTATTGATAGCATTTTAACAACGTTTTATAGGAAAGAATCTCCGCTAGTTTATTGTTTTTAAACATTCCAGACCTCTCTGACCTTGCTTCTTTGAGAGAAGGGGGGTGGGGGAGCTGGAGGGAGGGTGGAGAGCCAGAGAAGGGTTCAAAGGTCACGAAAGGGACTGAGCAAATGAAATCTTAATGCCTGTCTCCCTCTAGATAAACATGGCTGTCTTCACTCTCTGCATGCACTCTTGCACTCTTTTCCCCTAAATGCATATCAGTATACTCCCCACCTCCCACCCCAACCCCCTGTATAATGCAAGGTGAGGTCACTTTTTCCACAGCGGATTATAGGGGGTATCAGTTTTCTATTTATATAAAGACAGCCTATGAAAGACCTGTGTCTACAGATTAACACATTAGAATGTACAAGTACCAAGTACACGAGCAAAGTATGCACAAACAGTTACACATTCAGTGTGGGACAACAGTAAGTTCTGTACAGGACATCCCAACAATGGTATTGGAAAGAATAACAAGGCAGTAGTCTCAACACAACGCCACCCAATATGAACTTACTCTGAAAGGACGACATTAATTCCTCCAGCTTATATGCGTGTAATGGGAGCAGGTGGCAGCTATTCTAGGCTGTGTGTATGTGTGTGTTTATGTGAATTGGATAAAATGGATTACGATTCAGAATCAGAAGGCATGTCAGTTTGAAGGTCACAGTCCATACACACTGGGTTGGATAAATTATTTTCTTGAGTATGCTGTGTGCGCATGTACATGTGTGTGTTTACTGCTTCAGTTACCTTTTAAATTACCTCTTGCCTAAAAGGGGG
>NC_083760.1:8706413-8838913 GCF_963514075.1 Conger conger | reverse complement strand
CATATAATTAATTTGTTTGGAAAGCCTTTTTTCGCTTGGAAATTATACCCAAAGAGAACATTACTGTACTTCCACGGTACATTTGGGAAGTTTGATCCTTGAAGAACAAAGATGTACCTCCAGTGTCACTTTATTTTTGAGAGTGCAACCACAGATCCAGCTCATCTCCTTTGACTGACTGAGTGACCGAGTGGTGAGGAGCCGCCGTACAGTATGAAATACAAATTCATCACGAGTAGCGTGCGAGCCGCGACATTTTATAACGCGCAACTCCATTTGCGGCTGTCAGATCTGTTAAGAGCGCAGCCTGGCACGTCAGTTTCGTAGCGCTTGGCGTTGTACATCGCACCCTCTCCGTTTTATTCCCGTCTCTTCGCCGCGTGCGTTGAGCTCACCGCGCTATTACCGCCGGCTGCCGTCTAGCATCCCGCCTGCCAGCGTTGTCCCGGACCGCACGCGGATTTGTTCAGCCGATTCTCGGGATGTGCTAGTCGGCGAGGCAGCATACGCATACACGGACTCTCGAGTGGAGCAGGTGGCCGGTTGTACTATGCGAGCGTGCGAGGGAGAGAGCAAGATAGAGATATCATCACAAGCACTGTATCCCATTATTCCTCGCTCTGTGCCATTGACGCTGGACAGCTCTGACAGGGTTTTGGCAGCGTAGCTACAGGGCCCATCATTCCACAGGTACTGGAACGTGGATGGGGCCGTGACAGACTAAGCAGGATGAAGAGGACTGGCACAAACCCTTCCCCCCCCCTCTCTCCCTACCTCAGTGACCTCCAGCTGCCTGGCCTTGTGTCACCTATTAGCCTGGCTGGATCACACACACGAACAGGGTTTTCCGCACGTACGACCGAAGACTTATTTGGTTAAAAATCAAGCATTTGACTGTGGTCAGTGGGGTTCCACCTTCTCAAACAGCCCACACAGTTGCTACGTGAATCTTTAACCACTACAGCACATGACTGTCCAGCTGGTTCTAATTCCGGTCTAACCACTTGGTGGACTTGAGCCCCTGGTACAAAACTACATTGAACAAGCTCATCAGTACCTCTCAAACAGAGCAGATTCTGTGGATGAGACGCACTGCTAAATGAACACAATGCGTTTCACACGGCTGATGTCGATAACCTTTCATTCTGCTGAATTGCCCAGCAGAATTAATTTGGTTGCAGGACAAAAATAAAAAAAATGACATTAAAACGCGTGCACCTGCACTCGTGTGATGGTCAGTAACACCCTCTCCCTGCTGGGAGCTCCGGCCCTCCAGCCTCGCACATTCCTGCTCGGCCACATCGCTCCCCGGGACACGGACTCTGGGAAAAGCGGTTTTCCACAGCAGGAGGCCACGCTCAGGCTCCGGGTTCGATTGCCGTGGTAACCGTCAAGCTGCCGTTCCTGGAGGTAAACGAGCAACGGCAGACGGCGGCCTTCTGAAACGGCATCCACAGGGGGTCTCTCAGCCAATCAGCACCTCAAAGCCAGGCGCTCGCCCCAGATTCATGACATGGAGGGGCCACTGGAAAGCAAAAGCAGTAAACTGGATTCTGGGCCAATTGGGCAGCCTATGGCCTAGTGTGTAAGGGGCTTGGCTGGGACATGGAAGGTCGGTGGTTCAAGCCCCAGTGTAGCCATAGTAAGATCATTGCAGCCGCTGGGCCCTTGGGCATGGCCCTTAATGCCCACAGTTCTCCAGGGGAGGGGGTTGTCCCCTGCAATCAACTAAGTCGCTTTAGACAAAAGCATCAGTAGGGGAGGGGAGGGGAGGGGAGAACTTGCTGTGCAGAACTTCTTTACAAGGTGAGGAGTGAGAAAGTATTTCAAAGTGTAGGGACGGGGAGCAGCAACAGGAAGACAAGCTTGTGGTCTGCCTCTGCAGAGCTATATGTACACACACTTGCAGGCGCGTTCATAAACACAGCTAGGTACAAATGGAAACGCGCAGGAAGTAACACCACGGTACTGAAATGAGCACCATAAGTTTGGGGGGCTTCCAAACAGTGAAAGAGAAAGTGAAAGACACAGAGGTCCACAACCCAGTGTTCCCTAACCGTCCACCAGTAGCTGAACTTCCCAGACAGACACGGAGACACTCGGATTGGAAAGAACTTTCAAATGTTTATTTACATCCTCTGCATTGACGACAGAGAAAGTGGTCTAAATTTAAAAAAAGAAAAAGAAAATAATGGCAGCTAATCTCCCTGAGCTGTACAAAATACAAAAAACTACAGGAGAGTGCACAGAGAGAGAAAAAAACAAAAAAACAAAAACAGATTTACAGAGCTGAAATTTCAGTTAGGACCATACAGATAAACAGTCACGGAAATAAATACTCGAACGTAGCAATACACAAACGCAATGTGACGGACAAGATACCTTCAACAATTTGTGCACGTTGCCTTCCTTTTCCTAAAGAGTAGAAGCTGGTTTCAAGATCACTGGCCTCTATGTGAGACGAGGAGCATAAACAGATAGGGCTCATCCAATACGAACTGGAGTGCAATCAAATATAGCTTGTGCTACAGATTTGGTAAAACAAACCCAAATTTGGCAGTGCTGTGGATATAAGGTCAGAAGGGAAAAAATGCTCAATTCGCTAATCTTGTGAGGTCCAGAATAGCTTTTACATTGTGAACAGGACGTAAGCTTGATCTACAGCTCAGGCATTTGGGTATAAGGCTTCAAGATTGTGACGTTAAGGTATTATTGACCGCTTAAGAATGCACCCAGGGCAAACTAGGCACCTAAAACGAATCTATTCGTACTCTATGTGCTTGCTAAAATGACTTCAAAGTCAAACCCACAGGAACACCGTCAGTACAGTTCACGCAGGGTTTCATAGGGGTACAAGCAGTAGTTCTCACTGGCACCCCTCCACCTCCTGTGGCACCGAACAGGTCTTCTATCTGTTCAGAGAGGCGATCACTTTCAATGCTTTCAAAATGCACTTAAAACTCCACTGTGGAGAGCAGTCACAGCAGTCTTGGGATTTGTGGGCCATTACTATGGCTGTAGAAAGCACCAAGACTCGTCTACGCACTTTTTCCAAGCTGCCGTCGATAGGCTAATCCCCAGGAAGATGAGACCCACAGGGACAATAAGCAAATCAATCACGCTCCTCTTAGTCACAGGAAAGCTCCCTCGGGCAGTACAGACAGTCGTATACCTAAACACTACACCCGACACTTGTGATACGAGCTCTCCCTCTTCTCTTCATCCACTCTGCCAGAAGAAATGAGCACGGAACGAAACATAAAATTAAATCAAACAAGTACACAGACACACAAATACACAAACGCTTAGGAACTGGCTCTGGAATCCTTGAACACCCCAACACCCCCCCCCCCACACACAAAATAAACATAATGAAATGGATACGCAAGTACGAAAAAAAAAAAAAAAAAGTCCCCATGGACGTCATAACGGGGATTAGCATGCGAGGAAAGAGTCTTTTGCTCTGGGGTCATGTGACCGGTAAGTCTCAACTGGCGGGCAGTTGCCCTAGCAACGCAGGAGCACACCAAGCCTGGGTACCTGAGCCACACGACTGGCCGACCGACAGCCATCAGGCCGAGATACTGCTGGATCGAACTGCGGTGTGTGTGTGTGCGCGTGTGTGTGTGTGTGCGTGTGTGTGTGTGTGTGTGCGTGTGTGAAAGGGAGAAGTGCAGTGCTTCTGGTGTGCCGTGCCGTGCTGTATCACTGTACTGGGTGGATTGCGTGTTCCTAGTGGTATTCTAATGTGCGTATGTGCAGATTGCTCTTCTCCCAGAGTCCACACTGAGTTTCTCTGCCAGCTTCTCTTATTTTTTTATTTTTATTTTTTTTATGATGTCACATGCGTCACCAGTAGCCAACAGGCAGTCTCTGAATGTGTGCATTTCTGAATGTTTGAGGTTTGAGTGCACTGAGAGAGAGAGAGAGAGAGAGAGAGAGAGAGAGAGAGAGAGAGAGAGAGAGAGAGAGAGAGAGAGAGAGAGAGAGAGAGAGAGAGAGAGAGAGAGAGAGAGAGAGAGAGAGAGAGAGAGAGATGCAGAGGTGAGGTGAGGTGAGTGAACGAGTGATTCAGTGAGAGTGCGTGTGGGTTTGTGCATGTGTGTGCGTGTGCGCATGTGCAAGTGTGATCTTGTGCCATCTCAATGTTGAGAGTTCTGCACTGGCTGTCCAGCTTCACGCTTGCAGTCTTCTCCCTCCTCTTCCTCTTGCTCTTGCTCTTCCTCCTCCTCCTCCTCCTCGCTGACCAGGAACTCCTCAGGAGGCCAGCGTAGCTCCCCGCTCTCCACCTCCCCGTCCGTGGGCTCCACCACGATGGAGGGCAGCCTGTCCTTCAGCTTGCAGCAGCGCTCGAAGTCCGAGGGGTCCGGGAAGATCTGCCGGGGAAAGCGGCACAGTGAGGACCAATGCAGGAACCGGCAACCGGCCCCAGCCGTCACAGGGACCGACACAGGAAGTACTGAGCTGCTACATTAAACCAACGACCAGACCCAGCCCTCAGTGAGGCTAAAACAGGGAATGAGACGGGACGTATTGCACCGTTACACCAACAACCAAACACGACCTCCTGTAAGGCCAACACAGGTACTGACACAGGAAGTACTGCACCATTACATCAACAACCAGCCTCAGCCCACAGTGAGGCCAACACAGGGACTGAGACAGGAAGTGTTGCACTGTTACACCAACAAACAGACACAGCAGTCTGTGAGGCCAACACAGGGGCTGACACAGGAAGTACAGGACCATCACAGTACACCAGCAACCAGACCCAGCCTTCAGTAAGACTGGTCACATACTGCATCATTTCAGGCAGCCTGTAGCCTAGAGGCAAAAGGTACATAACTGGGACCCAGAGGGTTGGTGGTTCAAGCCCCAGTGTAGCCACTAAGATCCACACCGCTGTTGGAGCCTTGCGCAAGGCCCTTATGCCCACAACTCTTGGGGGGATGGTCCCCTGCTTAATCAACAAAGTTGCTTTGGATAAAAGCTTTAGCTAAATGACAAAAAAATAAATAAAATAAATAAAAATATTTGCTTCAACTAAAAAAAAGGAAACGAGACTTTGGCCGACACCAGACCTGGACGTGTAATGGTTTTGTATTGATATTTTTCAATACTTCAGTGTGCTTGGCTGGTGTATGGGAACCTATGAAATGCCCTCAAAAAGTGCAAACCCTGCCTTCTTGTCCAATTGGTTGGCTTAATCGCACCAGACAAGATCAAATCAAGCACTGAGAAGTATTTGAATCAAAAACGGAATGCTGGGTCTGATTGCTGATGTAGTGCAAGTAATAATTACATTACATCAGCAATCAGACCCAGCATGTAGTCACATGCTGCATTACATGAAGGCTGAAATCTGCTTTCGGCTAGGCCTTGATGGAAACTAACAAAAACTAAAATTAGCACACAATTAGCACCCAGGTGGGAGTGACACATTGGTGGAGGCTGAGATGAGCTCACCACCTAACCCCCCGCCCCCCTCACCCCCCTCTTCATGGTCACCACCTTGACATCCTGAAAATGTAATCATTTTGCTGAATTTTAATATCAAGGTGTTGTAGGGAGGAAGCTGTGAGCTACAGTAGAGAGATGGATCGCTGTGGTTAAGAAATGGACCAGGAAGGGAATGCAGACACTGTATTGTCAGTTTGACAGCCAGGGGATCTTACATACAGTAGCTGAACAGAATCAGCCTCAAAGCATATGAAGGCAGCCACAAGATACTGTATAGCGCCTTTATCCAAAGCGCTGTACGATTGATGCTTCTCATTCACCAATCACACAATAACAGCGATTGGCTGCCATGCAAGGTACCAACCAGCGTGTCAGGAGTTAGGCGTAACCTGTTTAACCCGTATAAATAAAGGTAAAATAAAAATAAACAAGAATGGTAGCGGAGAGTATACCAACAAGGTAAATGAGGGGGATGTGTTGAGCCTCCTGAGGCTTCACTGGGTATCATGGCACTGGGGACAGGACTGAGGAACAGAAAGGTTCACACAGTCTGGCCCTCCATCGAGCACCAGCGGACTCCAGCGCTCCACCCTTCCATTCCCCCCCCTTCATTCCCCCCCTCCATTCCACGAGGAAAAGCATGACTTTTAGCCCCCCCCCTCACTCTCTCTCTCTCTCCCAAGAACAGCACATCTCACTGTTATCAGCACTCAGCTGCAGACTATTTTTAAAGTTGCATATTTCTGTGAGAGACTTAAGAGCGAGAGAGAGAGCGCGCGAGAGAGCGTGCGAGAGAGAGAGAGAGAGAGAGAGAGAGATCACAGTTCAGGCACACAGCCCAGGGAGAAGAAAGCATTAGGCTAGAGTCCCATCTAATGCCTCTGGTGTGGAGAGACAGAGAGAGATGGAGAATGAGCAAATACGTGTGAGGGAACAAGGGAAAGAGTGACAAAGCGGGAGAGAGTGAGAGAAATTGACAGAGAGAGAGAGATTGAGCGTTAGTGTTTAAGAGCACACATTTCCTGGACCGATCAATTTCCAGAGAGATGTCTCTCAGCCTGGGACTGAGACCTGGGCTCGCAATGCCAGGAGACCCACAGATAGGACCACAACCCCCACTGATGCATCATTTAAAAGGGCCCCCCTATCAATTATCATAACATGAGGAGGACACCACCACTCCCGCAACCTCACAATCACATTTTTAGGCAACTAGACAGCAGATTGTGGCCCCAAAGTGGGAAACGTTTCAGGGCCACAACAGCCAAAACTACCCCAGCACTCTGGAGTCAGGGAGCGCAGCTGAACACCTGACCAGGGACACGGCCCTGAACAAAACAAGTTGAGACGCTGACAAAACCTCAAAGCCCAAGGGAAGAGGTACACGGGATGGGGGTCAAGCTCCGGAGCCTGAGGGGGGGGGGGGGGGGGGGGGGGGCGGTTGAGAAGAACCTGCTCTTTGAGGCCCGGAAGGTTCTGCCCTGCTCTTGCCCGTCACCGAGAGTATGCACAGTACACACGTACGCACAGGAGCCGAGCACCACGCCTCAGCCGGAGGTAAAACAAAAACAAGAGCGAGAGAGAAGAGAAGAGAAAAGGAAAGCGATAAAAGGCAGCACATCCGCGCAGAAGAGGAAGTGGCACAGTCAGCGCGGCCCTCGAGCGGAGGAGCGGGTGGAGCGACGGCTCCGTTTTCCCCTCTCCCCGGTCGCAGCCGGAGACCGGAGACAGACTCAGACGCAGCTGCAGCACCGCGGCGCTAACGCTAACGCGCGCGACTGGCTTATCTGCAGCTGCGGGTTTGTATAACAACCAAGAGAAAGAAAAAAAACCTGTCTTTAAAAAGAAACCGAACTTACAGCAGACATTCCTTACTCTGAGAAAGTTTGACGATTCCCGACCAAGGCCATTACACATTCTCAAAGAAACATAAAACATGAATCACTTTCCGTTAAACATTTCCTTTCCTTTCTTTTATTTTTTTAAAGTTATCCAGTCAGTATTTATTAGTCACCATTTCCTGTGGCCTACCAGGGACTGTGGCCATCATCCCGCAACCCCCGGCTCTCCAACTATGAAAGCATTCCATCAGATAATCGTCCCGTCTTTAAATAGACCTTCCAGAACAACTTTAATGCTATTAATACATTGTTTGCACATCTTACAATAATAATGAAGACACCGAGCTTTGAAAACATTGTGTTTGGACTTTGGCCCATGGCTCCACAGAATCAGGGGGGCTTGAGAAGCCTGGTGCCCCTGGGAGAGAGGAGCAGGACAGGCCGAGCCAGAGAAAACGTCTCCAAAAAATTCAGCCCCCTACCCCCCCACCCCCCAATCCAAGAGCACTCAGTTCAGGCTCCCAGACTAACAGGCAATAGCCAACTAAACTTGACGCTATGTCTCAGTCTATAAAACGTGACAAGCAAGAACACAACATAAAAAAATTAGATTAAAAAGTTTAATAGATCCAGTTGGTTGCCTCTCAGGCCAATATAAATCCATACATGGGCAGCATGGTGGCAAAGGCCAACCACAGTGGGATCAGGTCTGGCTTTGCTGTACAATGCATTACACACTGCGAAAGACACCCCGATAATGCCAAACAGCTGCTGTGAGGGAATCACGCCGTTCAGGCATACCCAACACGACCAACTGCCATTCTGCGCTAACAGCGGGAGAGGGGGGTGCGGTGCAGTTCCTGCGGTAGGGTCGTGGGTTCGGCCAGGAATGCTGGACAGAGGGGGGGGGGGGTCATGGGGAGTAATGGGCAGGAAACTTGACTTGTATCCTGAAGTTCGTAGGTAAGATGCAGCTGTTGGACAAGTGTGCAAGACACCCAACCTTCAGTAACAAGGATAAAAATGCAAAAGTTTTGTAAGACGCCCTTATAAGTCGCCAGTAAGGCTGGTAACCTGGTTGCGGGTTTGGAATCCCAGGTAAGACGATGCTCTTGTACCCTTGAGCAAGATGTTTGAACCTTCAGTCTATATCTTGTAGTGTAAATGCAGAACACGCTCAATGTGTGTAAGGTACTTTACAGTAATCTAAATCCAGTAAGGAGGTCTTTGATGATCACGCACACTGGGGTGGTTTGCAGAGGCCTTTACCGGAACCTTCCCCCACGACCACGAGTGGCACGGTTTCAAGAGCTCAAAAACAAACACAAATGCATGCTCAGACTGATGAACAGTCCAACTCAAACTCTGGGCCCGGAGGCCCCAAGTGTCTTTCTCTGCAGTGCTCCTGGACTTGGGTGCTGAATTTATGTCACTGACTGACTCAGAGTCCATAAAGGTTTTATATGGCGTATATGATGCCTTCGTAAACAAGAAATAACGGCTTCGTAAATCAAACATAACCAAATGTCATGCTTCATAAAGGGAGATATACCTTCTCATGCAACATGAAAAATAATGTCACCTGGCTAATGGCTAAACATTATAAAGGGCGATATAAATCATGATGCCAGGCTAACTGCAATTAGACATACTGCAACTCAACGTTCCTCGATGACAGGAAACAATTAAAATCAACTCAAGGGACAGGAGGCCCCTTGACTCCTGTTAAGATGGCAGTAAATATCTTTTGTATTACTTCGTTTGAAGCGTAACCAAACCATGAATAATCTCCAGAAGGCAGGGCAGGGTTTTGAGTTCCCTAAACCTAGAGCAGCGGTCCACACTCCTGGTCCCGGAGAGCCGCGGGGGTGTGCTGGTTTTTGTTTTTCGCCCGAAATCAATTCAGACCCAAGAAACCAGGTGACGTGAGTCAACTGTAATTAACTGCTTTAATTGATTAATTGAGTGCAGCATAACGGTGAATACCAGCACACCCTGCAGCTCACCGTGTATTGGTGTACTGGACTCCCTAAATTCCCCAAAAGGAACCCCCCCCCTTGTGTGGACCCTGCCACCCTCAGTTCAGTGCTCCAGGAGGCCGGGTCGGTACCTGGTAGGAGAGCCGGTCTTTGCTGGGACTCAGACGCATGTCGTCCATGGGGCTGCTGGTAATCATCACCTCAGTCATGTCTCTGCAGGTCACAAACACGGGGCTGGAGAGAGGGAGACAGAGAGACAACGTTACTCACCCCAGAGTAGCCTAGTGGCCAAGGTACACAAGTGGGACCGGGAAGGTTGGTGGTTCAAGCACCAGTGTAGCTACAATAATATCAGTGCAGCTGTTGGGCCCTTGAGCAAGGCCCTTAACTCTTTCAGTCCCAAGACCGATATGAACTGGCTCTACCCAAATCCCAAGGGGTTTCGGCTTTGGTTAAAAAAAAAAAAAATAATATATATATATATATATATATATGAAGAATTTAATCGGGTTTTAATAGGGGCTCAAAACAATAGAATAGCAGTCATTTTGAAAAGTTCCATATGGCACTCTTGGGATTTTACAGTAGTTACGCTTGAGTGCCATATGACACTCATGGGATTTAAAGGGTTAACCCCAAAATGCTCCAGGGGTTAAACAAGCCATATCAACTGTAAGTAGTCTACTTTTTTTAGTAAAAAAAAAAAAAAAAAAAAAAAACTGATTTCCTTCACAGGCCGATGGCCCTCTCTCACATACCGCACAATATGAAGGCTGGCACATATTTTCCAACATAACACACTTGTTATGCAAAAACATCCCACTCTTTCGCCATTATAATGTGGCAGCACTCACTCTTATGGTGGATGGTTCCAGAAGGTCCCCCACCCCCTCACAAAAGTCAATGTTCTAGAACCCTTTTTTACCAGAAGTGATCGTCAGATCAGCATTAATGTTCATTTAAGAACATTCTCATCGCATATTTGCGACCGCACACCTTAAAAAGGTTAAGAAGTGCCCTAGGAGCTGCTCTGCCCGTAGAGACAATGCTACTGTGGGGGCTTAAGAACAAAGCTGACTCGCGCTGCGGTTTAGATGGAGCCGATTTTATTTTGATGGCACGATAAAATCTGAAGCGAGAGGCGTCGTCCGGCCACCGATCGTCCGCATAGCGAGTTGACGCAGACACCATGGCTCAGCGTGCTTCAACATGCGCTAACCACCTTACAGGAAAAAAAAAAAAGTAAATAGAGACATGGTCAGGACTCGTCATTGTGAAACTGTACAGTGGGCGTGCAGTGCAATGTGGGTTATGCTGGGACAGAGAGCCAAAGCACACAGCATACCCCTCTCCCCAATATAGTCACAGGACCAAAGTCACTGCGGCCGGCTAACTCCGTTACAGAGCATCAGCTCGCAAATCGTAAACGTGTTATTTTTTTCTCTTAACCACAGTGTTTAGTTGAGGTCGGGAAATTAGTGTTTTCGATGGGAGAAATACCAGTGCGCAGCAGAGAGACTATTTTCGTGCCCTCCAGCACCCTGTTTGAATCCTGACAGCGCAATGCTTAGTGATTGTGGGGCTGCGGTTCTCATGCATAGCTGCAGGGAAACTGGACAAGCGTGGCGAAGCGAAAAAATAGAAACCGAAATGGCAAAGTTCTACAGAACATTTTACTATTTATACATGCCTTTTTCCAATGCCACTGCCAACCGCGCATTCGCCTCGCTCCGCAAAATAAACCCGCCGGTACAAATTTAACTTGTTAAGATTAGTCAAATGGATGTGGTAGGCCTACAAACATCGCGTTTCTGTACAGTTCCCAGACGTTTTTTTTTTGCTTTTCTTTTTTTTCTCAGCAAGTTGCGCTCAGTTATGTAAACGTCTAAGCTGTTCTTCCCCATTTTGTCTTTTTTTAAAGTAGGGCACGCATTTCTCACCACAAGATCCGAAAATGCAAAAGGAGGCCGACAGTACAAAGTCGAACGAGTGAAAAATCTTTACAGGAGAACACCAGTGTGACAAAGCCGTTGCCACCCTAACAGGAAGCGTCCTCTTCTCTCAACGGATTGTGCGCTGCCGAGATAGACATCAAAAACAGTTTCTCAAATGCAAAACCGTGGACAAGATGCAAGATACAGTACACTGCCATTGCCATGTTCACTCTGCAGGAACAGAAGGTTCAGCGTCTGCTTTTCTTAACTGCAACAAGCAAGACGCATATCGATTCACACGTATAGCCAAACCCGTATGGTGTGTGTGTGTGTGTGTGTGTGTGTGTGTGTGTGTGTATGGTGGGGATTCCAAGTGTTCTACTATGATTTTTATGGGGTGTTCGAGTGACTAGTAAAGACATTGGTTGGGCTTGTGGACAAAAAACCAAAATACCAGTCACTGGGGTTTCTCACAAATTTCCCTTCTAAGCAACAGCAATATGCAACTTGCTGACAGGCAGAGTTGTGGAAACTTACTGTAGGGAAGGCCAGTATGCCTGTACAGATACTATGGTCTGCTTTGAATATTGTGCGGGCGTACACTTTTGCTCGATAGAAAAAAAACTATGTTCATCTGAAGATAATTAATCACCTGGTTGACCTCAACCTGCCAATTCCTTAACATGTGCATCATTACAAGATTTAGCCCCGACTTAAATCTGTAAAACGTTTTGGATGATTGAATCTCTCAGAACTGTACATGTGCATATATTTTGAGGTATGAATCACTTTATCTTGTTGCTTAATGCTTCCCTCAGTGTACAGTAGGCTCTCTCTATAACAGTGTTATGATAAGCCACACGCTGATAAGCTTCGATAAACATCGCTGGTACTCTTGGTACCCAGTCAACAAAGCAATGCCACAAGCAGCATAAAGTGCAAGCCGAGTTCAATTGGAGCATGATTTATAACAGAAACAGATTTATAACGGGAACCTCATCACCGCCGGGCCTTGAGACCTCGTGACACTCACGGCTTTTCAGAACAATGCCTGGAAATCTAAATCCAACTCAGCCGACAGACGCAGAACGAAAACTCTCAGCGATTTCTGCAGTCATCGCTCCATTTCTGCCAAGGTGTAAACGGCAGAGGGAGAGGGAGGGAGAGAGAGAGAGAGAGAGAAAGAGAGAGAGAGAGAGAGAGAGAGAGAGAGAGAAATGAGAGAGAGAGAGAGAGAAATGAGAGAGAGAGAGAGAGAGAGAGAGAGAGAGAGAGAGAGAGAGAAATGAGAGAGAGGGAGAAATGAGAGAGAGGGAGAAAGAGGAGAGAGGGAGAGAGATTTTAAAAGAATTTAAAAAGTATGGGGGAAAGACAATCCTGCCATTTCCAGGCACATTTCTTCTCTGGGTTCACATAAACATCCTGTACACAATACAGGTCTAATAAAACAAGTGAGTTTGAAAAGGAAGTCTGATGAGCATTATACTGAAAAAACCCACTCCAACCCATTACTGCCCAGACAGTCTTGCGTAAAGGTACTGAACTTAGCTGACAACTAGGGAGAGAGGGGAAAAAAAGAAAAGAAAAAAAGAAAACAACTTCCTGAAAACGACATCGGTGCATTTTAGCGGGTGTGCAGACTACGAAAACACCTGCATTATTGTTTACATTATGATTTCACATTTAGACATCCAGCCAGAGAGAACTAAACAGCTTACATAAAGTCCATTCATATAGCTGGACACGTACTGAAGCTGTTCATGGTTCAGTACCTTACCCAAAAGGTAAAAACAGCAGTGCCCCACGTAGGAGTTAAACCTGCAACCCCGCAGTTACAAGCCCAGTCACCTACAAAACCGCTCCTAGTACGATTCTGGGAGTCTCAGATCTTGTCCCGATTGTGTAACAGCCCAGATAAACATGCCGAGACGTCTCATTTGAGGACACAAATACGGAGGTACGCACATAAACCAGGTGCAAGTCCTCCACAGCCTCTTCTCACAACTCCAGCAGGGGACTGGAGATGGGTGGGTCCACCACTGCACCAGAAACGCATCAGGGTGTTCAGCCCCAATTGTCTCCAAGCGCCTACGGTCTCAGACACTGACACCTTCTGGCCGGAGGACTGCGTCTACTGGCCCGAGGAGGCCTGGCGGTTGGCCCACGCTTTAGTTTTCCGCACGCTAAGCGTATCTGCCCACCCTGCCCCACTGACCCCCTGCAGCATTGGGCTCAGAACAGCCCCAGATAAAACCAAATCTGACCTGGAGGTTGTAAACCGGAGATTTAGGCCTATCAAACGGCGCCCAACAGCACTCAAAATGAGGCCAAATTAATCCCCCCCCCCCCCACCACACAGACCGCACGAACCCTTTGCATCAGAATCCCAAGTCCAAGTTCTCGATCTCCATTGCTTTCCAATTACCGATGACTACTCTCATTTCCGCATCAGCACTGGAATGTCCAGTGTGGAACAACGCGATTAAAATGATCTTGCGTCCCGATTTACAGCAGTTGCGCTCTGGAGACATTCCCGACAGCTTCCGCAATCCGTGTATCCAGGCAGATCAGCTGACAAAAGCAACAGACTGCTGACAAAAAGAAAAAAAGGGGGGGGGAAAAACAGCTTATGCATGCTTTTTTTCCCCCCCCTTTTTCTTTCCTCAAACAAAAAGGGACATTGAGTTTTTCCCCACAGAACTTTCCGTGTCACGTGCTTGGTGAAAGTAGGCAGCTTTCTTTTCACTGCTTTTTACATCTTAGCCCCCACACTAGGGGGATCATGGGAAGTAGTAATTCATTAAATGTTTTCACAATTTCCAGTGAACTCATTCAGCAGATGCTTTTAGCTACAGCACAGGAGCTGTGGGAGGCGAGTGGTGACAGAAGTGTTAGTACCTTTTTTCTTTTTTTTAAATATACAGAAGTAAATGGCGAGTTAAATGGAAGCTTTGACGTGTAATTGGAAAAGATGAGGTGAGTGTGTGCGTGTGCGTTCGTGCGTGCGTGGCTTTGACCCTCGGTCCCAGGTCTCCATGACTGCCCTCCCCCTTACAGCTCTCAGGTCAAACTACAGCACAACACGCACAGCAGCTGGAATAACTGAACCCGTCCAGTTTCCATGGAGGGATATAGCGTGTCTTACATGAACACCCAGCCGCCATTTTAATCCTCCCTGCCACCGTCGTATATCAGCGGAGGGGAGGATGGGGGGGGTGAGACGGAGACTGCAGGCACCCTCCTGCGAGCGACTCCAAGGCTCGGAATCCGAAAAAGGGGGAATATGACGTACCCAACGCCCAGCCGGATGCCGTGACAACAGGGGGGGGGGAAATCCTCGGGTATGTGTGGGATGTGGCTGTCGAGCGCACCCCGGCTCGGTGAAACCCCGAAAATCCTCGGCCGGCGGGAAAAAAAGGTGATGAAATGCGAGGTCATGATCTGAACCCAGAGCATTCAACACGGGGAGATCCAAAAAAAGGTTTACAACTGTCCTACAAGGCAGGGTTTTGTAAAGGTGAACCCATGGTTGCATAATAGCCCCCACTTTAAAGACAGAAATTCAGTCTCAGCAACAGGTCTACAGGCCCATTCAAACCACGGAATAAAACTACAACAATGTATGAACCGTATCCAAAAGAAATATGCCGCTTTAAAAACTGTTCTAACTCTGACGGAGTCCACACCACAACTACTACACGGCGACTGTGATTAGTGAACTGGACGATAAAACACTGACAGCCCATCACATTCCAACCGAATTCACAGGGTGTCACATGCAAAATGGCAGATGACATAGCCGAGAGACTATTTACGGAGCGTTACCGTCCAGCATTGTGGATACTCGCATCGTTAGTTATGGTTATATAGTTCTTGCTGTGGATGGGCCTAAAGACGTGGATTTAAATGAAGTCACTGAAACCAGTACTTTGAAACGCTATGCTACGCAGTAAGCATGTATGCGAATTAGGATTTTGCTCTGAGCACAACTGCTTTGAAGAGACCACAAAGTGCAAGCATGAACAACAAACACAAACAGAAGGCTTTAGAAAAAGTGCTCCCGCACTGCAACACAGCACCACATGCCATTAACTGAACAGATACTGGTGCTAGCTGCTCTGTGGGTTTATGAAAGGAGGTCGACATTTCCTGGTGAGGATGTTCAGAAATACATGCAAAAGTCTTGCAAATAGCAGCGGCAGAACACAAGTCTTAAAGTTTTTAGCCGACAGCTGAATGAAATCCCTGGTTTAATTGCTTGATGACATCATTTGAGTTCTCAATGGTTTAAATGGTTCAGACATCAAAGTAATCTGTGGAAAGGGATTAGAGAACTGGGCCTACATCCAAAAGGTTAGAGGTTCCAATCCTAGAAGCGGAAAACTATAAACTTGAGCAAGCCAATTAACCTCACACCATTAGCCAAACAGAGCAAACTTTACATTAGATTAATTACCAAAAATACAGGCTTTTCATAGTGCTAAGCTGCAACTTACAGGCAAAGAAGCAGATTGTCAAATAGAAAAACGCAGGCACATTCAAAGAACTGAAACTTTACAGATTAAGAAATGTGGCAGACAATAGTAACAAACTAATTTCCACTGAGTCCATTGTAGGATTATATTCATAAACCAATAACAATAACAGGGGTTAAATGAGAAAGAGTGAAACATAGCCTGATAAAGAGCATTCGGGTGAAACCCCGTGTCTGTGTTTGTGTGTGTGGAGCGTTTGAGCTTGCAGTCATTTCCCACCCAGCCCTGTTAAGTAACACGCCTAATCCTAACCGCGGCTGCTCCTGTCTGCCCGGGGCACCTGCCCGTATGGTGTATTCTACAAGTACCCCGCACTTATAAAGGTCAGGCACGCGGACGGCTAATTAGTCTTAATTAGCGGCAGCTTGCTCGCTAATGAGCCAAGGACCAGCGGCCCAGCGTGCTGACTAAACACAGGGTGGGAAGGGAGGAGGGCCGAGGTCAAGGCTGCTCGAGGGCGATGCCTGCTACAAAGCTCTTTTTCCAGTGGATTTAAACAGGACCTCTTACTGGTGCGGAAGGCTTTCTTCTCCTTTATTTCCCACCTTTTGAAATGACACCAAAGTGAAATAATTAATAGGACTGAAGCCAACAGGCATTCTTCTTTTATTTTTCTGGCTTTTGGAATGCTTTCTTTCTTTCCTCACCAGTTTACAAAAAGGCGTTCAGAGTTGAAGTGGTGAGGAGGAATCCTGGTTATGGATTAGGCAGGAACGGTCCGTTTTTGTCTCCGTGGTGACGGGCTGGTTGTAACAGGTGGCTCGATTTTTGAAAACATTTTTCCAAAGCAGGCGAAGTTTGAGGGCGCGGGCATTTTATTTTTTATTTCAGTCATGCAATGTCATCATTTTGAGGGCGCTGGCAGAGATTACATCACGTCGGCTCTGGATTTTGAAATCACTGTTATAACCCTGCAACAAACGAACACAGAGTGCCTCTAGGACTGACGGTGTGTGCGATTTCCCCACATAACTACAGGTCACATCAAGGTAGTCTAAGGGGTTTCATCCACAAATCTGATGTCATTTGGGAGGGTTGGGTAAAACATATGCACCTTTTTATTCATAACTGAAACAATGGGGCTAAACAAACTTCTTGAAATTGCCCTCCCAAGTGCTACTGAAATTGTGACATTTGCTGGGATTCCCTAATTGACTGAAAACCCATCCTCACCCCAAGCCATACTTCAAATAGCCCCTACCTCCTTTGGACTTAAAATGATTTCCCATCAATTAAACTGCCCACCACACATTTAACTGGCTGCCAATCCAACAGAATACAGATAGGGAAACCATTGCTCACTTCTCTCGCATTGTTACAGGTTTCCTGTATGACACAAGGTTCAACCCAATAGGAAAATGCAAATCACCAGGCGAGGCAGAAGTGTTTTTGTTCCATTTTCTTCGGGACGTGACCTTTCTTCACTACTTTCACAAACAGAAAACACAGTCAAGTTCACCAGGCACAGTACCATCTTGTTGGAAAGAACCGCATCAGAAGAGGAGACGAAACGAAAACAGCCAGCCGGCTTATTCCATTGTGAGTCAATAGTGCACCAAGTGATAAAATCCGCCGTACCGTACCAACGTTTGCGCACTCTATCGCATACAAGGCGTGTACTACAATTCTGAAAGCTAATGAAATCAATAACTATCCACTTTTTAAAGGATAATTGTTTGAGGAAATAAATATTGTTCTGGACGTATCACCACACGTTTATGTCTTAGCAAGGCTATTTGAAATCGCTGAAGAGGCATTTAAACAGAGCTTGAAATGCGACAAACAGCATTTTACATTAATATAACTCATAGAATAGAGACCTATTTTGATCGTAGACGCCTCTGATTGATTATGGTTTTGTGTCCAGGCAATATTGCAAGTTTGAGCGAGGAAGAATGCTCTAAAAGAAAGCGTGCAGGTTACTTACATACAGAAACATGCAAACACAAGCTCTGGATTGTAGTACAAACCATGCAAATGCAGACACAATCAATGAAGATTGCAAGTGCGATTTTGCAATTGATTTATAAGCAGAGGTCATGTTGAGGGCAACTAGCCTTGTCTTTTACACTATAATTATGCAATCATTTTAGGTAGCACCGGCGCAATAAGAAAGGCAACTTAATGGTAAGCTCGCGCGCAGTGCAGGTTCTGTTGATAGTGAAAAGACGTGCGCGGGTTAACTAAATATTTCTCGAGACAGAGGTACTTTATCGATACCCAAGTGGTTAGGGGAAAAAAAGAAGAAAGACAAAATTTATACTCACCAATACACCTGAGGGTAATATACAGACATTAATTCACACCTGCTGATCGTTTAGATGGCCGAGGAAAACGCAACGACCTCTCTTCTTCAGCTATCGCGCTCAGAGTCACTTACACAAAGCAATCCGACAGTATCTTAAAAAATGTACCATACAAAAAACTAGACTTAACTTAGCATCGCGCTCAACAGACTGAATACACAGACGCCGCTGGATGTTTGAGCATTTATAGTAGAGGCGGACCCTAATGCGACAGACACTCCCCCTCGAACAAATCCTAAAATTTCTTCAATGGCAGCAAAAGTGCAGCGCTCCGACGTAAGGACCGTAGCAGTCCAATCACAACCGACGATATCCCACACTGAATGACGGAACGGGAACCTGCGTTTGCCATATGCGTTTCCCTCGGAAGAGAAGCCGAAACTGCAGCATTCACAAAGTGGAACGAAGCCTCCATTCACAGACACGAGCACAAAACAGCACCGTCCGAAATACTGTGATGCATGTCATAAGAAAATTACCATTCAAAGCTGTCTAGCCTACGCAAACCCTTACGTTAAATAAAAATAAAAATAACACAAATTGGGGGTGTTTCAAGTGAATATATGTAAAGTGAAATACCACGACTCATCCAATAAAACCGCAGGTTTTAAAAATGAACTTGACAGCACAGCAACGGATGAATAGTTATGCCCAAAGCCCCATGAACGTCAATCTCCTTCTTGTAGGAATTGTGAAGGAGAGGCCAAAACAGACCAGCTTGCAGTTCAGATTGTTTTTTATTTGTGGTCAAATTCTTTATGCAGAACACGTTCATTTTTATGGCACCAGACTGTAGCGTCGGCAGTGTCACGTGCAGGCAGAAACTGCAACTCGTCCAAAAGAGATAAATCAGTTGTTAATTCGAGTTATTGGGCACGTTTCACTCAAACGCGTCAATTTCAGCTCCTTTCAGAACAGAATTAATCGTGACAGAGAATCTAATGGTAACCTGCTGGTTTTGTATTTAGTTACTATGTGCTGCCCTCTGATGGCCATAAGGAGGATACAGCTACACGTTGACGTACAACATCCGCGCGCAGGCGCACGGATGCATACAACGTGTATTGGGCAATGTCGGCTATATCCTCCTAAGGAAGTTTAAGTATTTACATATTCGGACGAAATACAAGTCTCTTGAATGACAGAATATTTTGCAAGGAAAATATTATCAACAATATTAGTTTTTAATGTCCCTCGTGCTGTAGGTTTTCGGCGTAGTAGAATACAATGTAATTATTATTGAAATTAAAATAGGTTCAGAACTAACTAACTAATACATTAATAAAGATAACATTGCTTCATTGTCTGAAAGAACGCTCAAAATATATCGGTTATTCCATTGAAATAGCTCCACTACAGTATATATATATATATATATATCCGCGGTGTGTTCACAGAACCATTGCGCCATCTTCTGGAAGTTAGCTAGAATGACGGAAGATACTTGCGGAATAATATGGCGCTGTACAAGACGACACTGAGTAGACAGGATGCAACCATAATTTATTAAAGCATCTGGAAAAATGTTACAGACGTATGCAAATAACTATAATAACACTAATTTCAAGACAGATGTAAATTTTGTATTGAAAACAATGTCAGCAATGTTTCTTTTTGTCACAGGGTGTATATAAAGTGTGTGCCATTCTCTGCTTACTCCAAATAGAATCTATTCAAATGTGACTCCCTCAAGAGAATAGTAATTATATATTTTTAAAAAAAACCATTCACAGGTATAAACAAAACCCAGAACTAATGAACCTGAACATCAGGCCCAAAGGCTATCTTTTTATCAAGTTGATTAATTTGAGGTTTGAAGTCAAATTGATTTACTGGATCTAATTAAATTGCAGATTTCAAAGGTTGTGAATCTAACAGCATTTATTGGGTATAAGTACAAAAGTAGCAGCTGTTTTTTTCTACAATTTCTCATAACTTATCACTGGACATCAAAGTGATATGTTTTGTATTGCAATTTGTAGCTTACACGTGTAAGCCCACGGGCAAATATTTCCTGACTAAAATGTATAATAATGTTTTTATTCTAATTATAGGCGGCATGGATGGTGCAGTGGGTAGCACTGCCGCCTCACAGCAAGGAGGTCCTGGGTTCGAATCCTGGTCGATTTGCATGTTCTCCCCGTGTTCGTGTGGGTTTCCTCCCACAGTCCAAAGACATGCAGGTTAGGCTGATTGGAGAGTCTAAATTGCCCATAGGTATGAGTGTGTGAGTGTATGAGTGAATGGTGTGTGTGCCCTGAGATGGACTGATGACCTGTCCAGGGTGTATTCCTGCCTTTCGCCCAATGTATGCTGGGATAGGCTCCAGTGACCCTGTTCAGGATAAGCGGGTTAAGATGATGGATGGATGGATGGATGGATGGATTTTAATTATAGATTTTTTTCATTCTACATTCTACAAGTGTGGAATGTATTCACAAAGCCCAGAATGCTTTTCGGTTGCTCGTTATTTTAATGAGCTCAGGCTAAAGTCATAAACATTTGTTAAAAGCTCAGGACACAGGTTCCAAATCTACCTTGAGACAATACACAGTGATCTCCATAATGTTGGTGACAAAGGCACATATTTTAAAAAAATCTTGATTCAGCTCTGTACGATACAACTTTAGATTTGTAATCAGTCAAATCAAGATTAAATAGAATATGCTCCACATTCATTATGGAGCATACTGTATGTTGGATTTAATGCAATATTTAAAAACCTATCCCTCATGTACAGTAGTATGCAGAAGATATGTTTATTTTTTTTGTGTGTGTTCGTATAAAAGAACACATTTGAGATTTCCAAATATTCATTTTTACAAAAGATTTAATTTAACAGAGACATTTTTGAATTTAATTTAAACATATTACTGTAAGCAATTGACTACTTTTTACATGAAAACTTGATCAAGGCTATCTGAGATCAGAAGCAAGGAGCCAACGAAAGGTCTGTGGCGAGTTCTCCAATATGCTTGGAACAACCTCCCTGCTGATCGTCTTATAGAACTGCAGGACAGCGTTGGTTATCTCAGAGAAGTGATGCAGTTTTAATGCCGAAGGGTGATCACACAAAATATTGATTTGATTCAGTTTTTAACTATTCTGCCAAATTACTAAAATGTATTGTAAAATGTATAGTATGTTTATTTAGGACCTTTCATTTAATTATTTTTGAAAGAATCTTATCTGTCAGAATGTTATACAGGTGCCTAAGACTTTTGCATAGTACTGTATTCTTCCCAAACTAAGACGCATGTTTGACATTCACAGCGTGGCTCATGTTGTTTGAGAATAAAAGAGTACATGCGTCAGATCATCAGCTGCTCCTCGCATACAGGATGCAGGTCGCATTTTATTAAAATGATCATCTAGCTCAGAGGTCTCAGCAGTAAATCTTTCTTTCTCTCACTAGCCATGATATATAGATAGATAGATAGATAGATCCATGACATTTATATAGCGCACAATGGAGTCCATTTTATACTCACTGTAGAGGGCCCCACAATGGAGTCCATTTTATTTACACTGGAGAGGATCCCACAATGGAGTCCATTTTATACACACTGGAGAGGGCCCCACAATGGAGTCCATTTTATTTACACTGGAGAGGATCCCACAATGGAGTCCATTTTATACACACTGGAGAGGGCCCCACAATGGAGTCCATCTTATACACACTGGAGAGGGCCCCACAATGGAGTCCATTTTATACACACTGGAGAGGATCCCACAATGGAGTCCATTTTACACACACTGGAGAGGATCCCACAATGGAGTCCATTTTACTGCACAACGGAGAGGATCCCACAATGGAGTTCATTTTACTTCACAATGGAGAGGATCCCACAATGGAGTCCATTTTACTGCACAATGGAGAGGATCCCACAATGGAGTCCATTTTACTGCACAATGGAGAGGATCCCACAATGGAGTCCATTTTAAACACACTGGAGAGGATCCCACAACGGAGTCCATTTTACTGCACAACGGAGAGGATCCCACAATGGAGTCCATTTTACACACACTGGAGAGGATCCCACAATGGAGTCCATTTTACTGCACAACGGAGAGGATCCCACAATGGAGTTCATTTTACTTCACAATGGAGAGGATCCCACAATGGAGTCCATTTTACTGCACAATGGAGAGGATCCCACAATGGAGTCCATTTTACTGCACAATGGAGAGGATCCCACAATGGAGTCCATTTTAAACACACTGGAGAGGATCCCACAACGGAGTCCATTTTACTGCACAACGGAGAGGATCCCACAATGGAGTCCATTTTATACACACTGGAGAGGGCCCCACAATGGAGTCCATTTTATACACACTGGAGAGGATCCCACAATGGAGTCCATTTTACTGCACAACGGAGAGGATCCCACAATGGAGTCCATTTTACTTCACAATGGAGAGGATCCCACAATGGAGTCCATTTTACTGCACAACGGAGAGGATCCCACAACGGAGTCCATTTTACTGCACAATGGAGAGGATCCCACAACGGAGTCCATTTTACTTCACAATGGAGAGGATCCCACAACGGAGTCCATTTTACTTCACAATGGAGAGGATCCCACAATGGAGTCCATTTTACTGCACAATGGAGAGGATCCCACAATGGAGTCCATTTCACTTCACAATGGAGGCACCAGTCTAATGGGAAGCCATAGGTACCCAGTGGAACATTCTGTATTTCATACATTATAAAGTAAAAAATTTAATCATACCCCTTGGTTGACAAAGTGCAGACCAACAAATCTTGAAAGTAAAACTTAAATGGCAACCGTTCTTTTGAAGCATTTCGTACATTAACATGAAGATGCAGAGATATATATATATATATATATATATATATATATATATATATATATATATATATATATATTCTTTTAAATATATGTATATATTTTTTCAGAATAAAAAACCAAGAATTAAATAAATTTAGGATGGACCCTTGTCTGTCTGATGAGTTGCGATGCGGTCCTAGACCCTTTCTGCACAGACACACCCAGATCAATGGGGAAAAGGGTAAGCAGTGGTCTGGGATTTATTTAATTGGTCAAAACCCTCCACAGTATTTCACACTCAGTGCTGATCGGAAGTTTAGGCCACCGGCGGTCTGTAATTTCTCACAGGTACCTTGGGCAGGTACCATGGACCTCGTCAGCAGCTTCTTCATGGACCCCTGGGTGGGCAGTTGCAGTCCCACTGCCCCCCCTCCCCCCGCACTGTGGTGTCTCTGACCATGGTACCATACTTAACTTTTGGCTATTGGACTCAAACCAGGTTTGGATATTTTTAGGACGAAAGAAGCTTTCCCTCTTGGCTCCGACTGTCTGTATGTGTCATTACCACTTGTATGCACAAAAGGGAGGTAGAAAATCTCAAACACAATGGACACGTAACGCCTCCCCCTGTACTCACAGGCAGGTACTTAGATGAAAGATCCCTCTTATTCTCCCAGTGTATTCCAAGGACATACCATTTATGTGCTGGATCGCTGTCTCGTTAGCTTCAGCCTCATATAGCTAAATTAGCAGTCGACAAGTATTCAGACTTCATTATTCATTGAGCCGGGCGCAGTTAATCGATGCAATTACGTATAATAGAGACAGCTATCCTTAATTTGTTCAAGGGACATTTATTCACGTGACATATTTTGATATAGCACATTAATAAGCGTTATCTTTACTTTATTAAAACCATGCCTCCAAAAGACATGTTCTTTTATAAATATTACATATCAGTGTAGCTGAATCAAGAGCACTCTCTATTTAATAATTGATGTCCTGCCAGAACCACCTGCCCCTGGATCATTAATCAGTGTTAGCAGATACAGTGAGGGAGCGTCTGTAATTACTTTCTTTGAGCTAAAAAAAAAGTAATCAATTAAGAAATAAAAACATAAATGTAAAGATTAGAACTAAATTCAATTAGAGTATATAGCGTTATTTTATTGAAAGATTATGTCATTTAGTTGAGTGAATATTTGAATTAGTAATTGGGTTAATTATGTTACATTGCCCAAAAGATGATTTGTTAATATATTTGGAAATGGTCTGCTTTCACAGTAAAATGTCTAGCATTAATGAAACTCTAACAGAGTATACACTCAGTGATCACTTTATTAGGTAGACCTGTACACCAGCTGGGCGGCACGGATGGTGCAGTGGGTAGCACTGCCGCCTCACAGCAAGGAGGTCCTGGGTTCGAATCCCGGTCGGAGTTTGCATGTTCTCCCCGTGTTTGCGTGGGTTTCCTCTGGTTACTCCGGTTTCCTCCCACAGTCCAAAGACATGCAGGTTAGGCTGATTGGAGAATGTATGCTGGGATAGGCTCCAGCCCCCCTGCGACCCTGTTCAGGATAAGTGGGTTAGGATAATGAATGAATGAATGTACACCAGCTTGTTAATGCAAATAGTTAATCAGCCAATCATGTGGCAGCAACTAAATGTATAAAAACATGCAGATGTGGTCAAGAGGTTCAGCTGTTTTTTCAGACCAAATGTTTCACACTAATGATTTTTTCCATCCACTTCCTGGAAATTTCTTCAGATTTTATGTCAATTTTTGTCCTCAAATCAATGTCCTTTCACCCAGTGGCCTGAAAAGTGCATTTTTACACAAATCCTCCAGTCATTTAAAGGTACAGGGAACATTGCAGACAAACTTGTGAATATATGTATATATGGTTGGTTCATGGTGTTTAACTTGCATCAAAATGTTAAATACTGAATCTGTGATGAGGTAGGTCAATTCACTTTTTGACCAGAATTGAAGGAAAAAATATTAACGCACGCAGCATGTGTAACAACATGTTTGGCCACAGGGTGGCAGAAATGCATAGCAAATGACGCCCACTCATTATTCCCATCGTTGCGTATCTGGCAATCCTTTGATTTCAACGTGAGTGTAAGATAAGTTTGAATGTTTATTTCTAGAATGTGTTTGTGGCCTACTGGTTATGTGTCATCGTGCCAAAGTTTCAACACTAACTCTTTGGTTAGTTTTTCAATGGAGCCCAACGACCAAAAGATCCGTGTTTGTGTGCTTCCTCCCGTGCTGGTGTTTTAATATAAATAATATTATATTTGCCGCCCTCTGAGATGTGTTCTGACTTTCAGCGACATGAGGAGACTCAGAATTACCCTCTGTTTCCCGTTAAAAGTCAATGCTCAATGGTTCAATGGAAGAAGTGCTCATTAGACGAGACGGTGTAGGTTGACGAAGATAATCAACGGCGACAGTAATGTTTGAGAAAGCAAGACGCCACAGTTTAGCAGACAGGCCCGCTTTGACAATGTGTGGGAGTGAAAACGGAAAAGCGTAAGTAATTAAACTGCTGCGAGTAAATCAAGCGCTAATGAGACAGTTAAAGGATAGCACTTGAACGACGATAAACATTTTATTGGCCATCAAGCTGCCCAATGAGATGCCTGAATCATTTATGGAATAAAAACAATGGGCAGAAAGAAAAATTAGAAATGTACAGTCCAGCCTTTTAGACGTCCCTCTGTTGAGATCCAAACAACCTTTGTGGGGAAGCACACCTGTCAACTAAAAAATTTCACATGTGAATGTGAAAAAAATCACTGACTTTCACAAATCACTGAATTTTGTGAATTTTAATTTCCTGCTCTCACTGTATGTATGGGATTTTTATAGCTCATGTGTACCCTCCACATGTTGGGAGTTCACATGTGCTTTTTGAACATGTTTTTTTTTTTTTTTTGTAAGGGGTCTCCGGTCAGCTTTGGGTTGGGTTGCTTCCGAAAAATGCTGCCTTTGAGAAAGCCTTGTGAAGTGGATGCCACTGGTCCCCCCCCCCCCCCCCCCCCATACCCCCCCACCCCCATCTTTCATCTCCGCCCCCCCCGGTTATTAAGCCAACCCACGGAGCTCCCATGCTTGGGGATATTGCTGATTATGGGAGGAATCTGATAGGGATTAGGAGGTTGCCTCTGAATGTTAATTGCTAGAATGTAATAAAGGGAGGCAATATTAGGCCACTAATTGTCTGTTTACTGCAGTATTTATTGGAAAGCGTCCTCCTAGGGTCGAGCTGATTAGGTATATTCCATTTGCGGCAGATGTGGCCTATGGCACAGTCATTTATATTCCTCTATTGGAGCCGCAATGGAGGGGCGGTGAGTAAGCAGCGCTGCCTCGCATTGGCAGAAGGTATTATCGGTGGCAACCGTGCTCATAGCCATATCAGGCAAGTCCCATTTCCTGATTCTCGTCTAGCTTCCTCGGAAGAGCGTCGACCGTGGTTCTGGAAATCGCGGCGAGTGCATTAAGATGGCTAATAGGGCGGCGCTGATCCGGAGGAGGATAACCGCTGAGTAATTACGCTTTAAGCACACGAAGCAGCCTCTCGACCCTCACCGTTTAAAAAGGTTGACAAAGCTTGCCAGTGTTTATGCATGCACGCACGTACACCAACACACACACACGCACACACAAACAATCAGTGTCACACACACACAGACACACACACGCATGCATGCACGTATACAAACACACACACAATCAGTGTCACACACACACAGGCAATCAGTGTCACACACACTCAAACAATCAGTGTCACACACACACAGACAATCAGTTTCACACACCCGCATGCATGCACGTACACAAACACACACACAAACAATCAGTGTCACACACACAGACACACACGCGCATGCAAGCACACACACAAACACATACACACACAAACAATCACTGTCACACACACACAGACACACGCATGCAGGCACACACGTACACAAACACACACAAACAATCAGTATGCACACGTATGCACACACACAGTCACAGACACAAATACACACACCCAAACACACAGAAACATACTCTCTCACACACACACACACACACACACACACACACGCATGCACACACAGTCACAGACACAAACACAAACACCCAAACACACAGAAACATACTCTCACACACACACACACAAACTCTCACAAACACACACACATACACACACGCATGCACACACACACACACACACAAACACTCTTACAAACTCACAAACACACACATATACACACACGCATGCACACACACAGTAACACACACACACGTGCAGACATACACAGACGCAGTAACACACACAAGCACACATGCATGTACACACACACACACACACACACACACACACATAGCCCATAGTAATGCGGCTCTTAACGAGACCGGGGCTGGATACCCCCTATCATAAGCTTGTTTCTTCATTAAATTTACAAAAACAAGATTCTGAAACCATATAAGGGTTAAGGCTATAAGGGTAACCAGCCAACTGACATTTAAGGGGTTGCCACGGAAACTTCAAAACTGCACACAGCGCGGAACCGTCAATGAATTATGCATCTAAAAAACATTGATCTGTGTCATTAGTGTGCACATATATTTTCCTTTACATGAAAAAGTGATCAAGGGAGGTGAGTTTGAGGGACATACTCTTTAGTCCCATAATTATTATCACTTATTTACTTGCTTACCAAGGCCCCCAATTTCCATATTCATTGTGCATGCCACTGCCAGCTCTCTAGTCAAAAGTAGATCAGATGGTATTGATTCTGGCCCTGTTTTACCGACCGCACTGTGGTTTTTACGGTGGCAATGCGGAGGTTCTTACACAGTCACGAAACAGCTTTTAGCCGAGGCTCTTTTTGTAGCAAGGCTGCGCTCCTCATTCGATCAGATCAGATAAAATCTGCCTTTGCCGTGTCTGATGAAATCCAGTGGTAATCTTCCAGTCAGAAGCAAGCCTAATCCGCGCTGAAGCTGTGACCAATTAGGAGGTGGGATGATGGATTCAGACAACAAGAGCAACAGCAAGAGTTGTGTAAGGAACACTTAATTCCTGCATATGGCGCCTTACAGATAAGACCGTGCGTTTTCCATGTATTCTGATATTGTGTTGTGCAATCCGTTTGAGATCAGTTGCGTAACTCTTGTTAAATATGAGACAAGATCATGGGTTATGATAAAGCTCTGATGAATTAAATTGAGAAACATCAATCAAAATTAGTTTGGTGCAATCCAGCAAATTCTCATGTTAGCTGAATGGATTATGCAAGACAGTGCTGGCACTAAAAAAGAAGCAGCAGATGAAACTATTTCTGTGAACAAACACATGTTGTGAACAGGTGCACGGATGCATTGATGCATAACTTATTTTGCACAAAGGGCAGCAAATGACTATCATCACCACATACACAATTCAGGGTACTCACCTATGTAAGTAAGAAAATAGTAGTACATGTTAGGTTTTCGGGCGGCACGGATGGTGCAGTGGGTAGCACTGCCGCCTCACAGCAAGGAGGTCCTGGGTTCGAATCCCCGTCGGCCGGGGTCTCTCTGTGCGGAGTTTGCATGTTCTCCCCGTGTTTGCGTGGGTTTCCTCCGGGTACTCCGGTTTCCTCCCACAGTCCAAAGACATGCACGTTAGGCTGATTGGAGAGTCTAAATTGCCCGTAGGTATGAGTGTGTGAGTGAATGGTGTGTGTGCCCTGAGATAGACTGGCGACCTGTCCAGGGTGTATTCCTGCCTTTCGCCCAATGTATGCTGGGATAGGCTCCAGCCCCCCTGCGACCCTGATCAGGATAAGCAGGTTCAGATAATGGATGGATGGATGGATGTTAGGTTTTCAGTTGCTTTAAATAAATACTATATTTTAATGACCAAATTTGTCTCTGTACTCCAGCACATTACATTTTCTGAAATGTAACGACGGACATCATGTTAAAGAAAGATATCTGCTCTTTAAGCTCATATTCATTGTTTCATTTAAAATCAAAGGTGCTGGCATACAGAGCCAAACCCCCCCCCCCCCAAAAAAAAAAAATTGTGTCACTGTCCAAATACTTACGGCATATACTGTATAATCACTAACCTTTACAATATTTCCTCAGAGTGTATATTGGACTTTTTGGACTTTTTTTTGATAGGCTTACAATATTTTGTCAGAAAAAGTAAGCCAAACTATTGTGCATTGCCTATATTTCATCCATCAAGATAATAATTTGTGATTGTTAATATGAAAATAATTTTAAAAGGTATTTATTTCTCAGCTTTTCAGCATTAACTAATTTCGTTACAAACCCCCTATATGAAGTATGCTATTGACCATAATATGCTGATTGGCCGGAAAGTTATGGGGAATCATGTAAAAATGTAATATGATCAACCTCAACATTGGCTGAGTACAGTCTGAATTGCAATCCACATGCAGAATTTCATACCGAACCCTGCTATTCTTGTCCGCCGTTCTAGAAACAAAAACACAAAAATGGGATTGATTTTGTTAGTTCCAGTTTGAGCATCTCTGAATGTCATGGTTTATGAACTGAGAGGCAGATAAATTTGAACGACCTAGGACTTACAGTGACTTTTAATTCCGTTTTGTGGACTGTTGCCTCGCCGAGACCATTCCACTAGATTCCATCTCATTACGGCCGCACCACACACACACACACACACACACACACGTTGTCCCTCGGTTCTGTGACTCCATGACAACTGGTGTGACGACATTTTACATAGCTCTGGAACATAAAGCGATCGAGTTTCACCACTCACATGATTTATTTTCTTCAGTTTTGTTAACATGGCCGTAATTGAACGTTTTTTTTTGCCTAGGCCCACGTATTCGGTTCGGGTGCACTGAAAATACCCTCTTTCCTCATTTTGAGGGGTCTTAGAAAAAAAAGCAGGTGCGGCAAGACCAATTAGTCCACGGTTGGTAAAGATACGAGGTGTCTGCTGGAGGTGGGAAGAGCCTTTTCCTCTTAAAAAGCTGCGGTCTCTCAGGGCTGCTGACGAGGAGGGGGAGAGGATCCTGATAACTGGCACAGTGCCGGCCTGCTCAGCCTCTTCACTCCGCTTCCAACACTAATTACAATTAACCCCGCTAAACCGCGGCAGCTCAACTTCTCAGCCTTCGGAAATGCGGAAGGCTCAATTAAGTGCCCGCCGCGTCAAAAAAAATGAACGTTGACGCGGGCTACTGCGGGTTCGCGGGCACCGACGTGTTGGGCAGCGTTAACAAAAACAGGCAGGCAAGTGGAGGAGAAACGCGAGGCGATTTGCTCGCTTTTTTTCCCTCTCTCTCCGCACTTTGCGTTGTGTTTTTCCCTCCCCGCCAGAGGAGGATCAAATTATCAATTTTCCAGCCTCACCGGCGGAGAATGCTCTGGGGGCCGTCAGTCCGCCGGGCTGCTACACGCGCAGTCGGGCTAAACGGGAAGCGCTCCGGCTGACTCTGAGCTCAGGGGCTGTGCTTGCGCCGAACGTCTGGCCTGCTTACGGAGATCCAACAGAGGAGGAGGAACATTCGGACGATTCCAGCAAGAATTCCGTGTCAATGTATTTATTCGACAAGAGACTCGCAGGCCTACTGAACAAATAATAGGCTCAGGAATCTGTGCTCGGTGGAGTCCATGTAAACCACTCTGGGGTGAATAGCTCTCTCTCTTGCTGCTCTCATGTTCTCTGTCTGTGTCTGTCTCTCTCACACTCGTTCTCTCTCTCATTCTATCCCTCCCTCTCTCTTTCCCTCTCTCTCTTGCTCTCTCGTTCTGTCTCTCTCACACTCATTCTCTCCCTCTCTCTCTCCCTCCCTCTCCCTCGCTCTTTCCCTCTCTCTCTCCTGCACGCCGTGTCTCTCTCGCAGACAGCTCTTTGATCTCCGAACCCCCCCCCCGCGGTCCTCCAGGGATCTTATTAACAAACACACAGCGCTCATGTTTTATTGCACACGATAAAACCCAGGCTGTGATCTCTCATTACACGTCTGTTCTGTGGAAATGGGCCCTGGTCTCCTCAGCTTAATGTAGCCTGTAATGGGGCGAGGAGCTCAACGAGAAGCGCTCAAACAGGGCCGCGTCGGACGCAGCGTTAATGAACGAGCCGCCCGGCTCTTCACAACAACCGCACGCACGCGTGTGAGGACGGCAGACGCCTCGCCTCAGCTGAGTGATGGGGGTGATTCCGCCACGCAATCTGCCCAAGAGATCTTTTTAAAAAAAAATTTCACTGTCGACATGAAGCTTATACAAAATTCAGCATACTGCACGAGGAAGCTCTGTTTTATAGTCCCCAGCTGAATTACTGCAAATAGCGCACGGGGCTCTGTGTAAAATGAAGTGAATCCCCCCCCCCCCCCGTAAACATACGCGCTGACGTGCCGTTGTATACCGCTGTGCGAGGGCCCGGCGGTTTATTAAGGGGCCGCCGTTACGCGTATCGATCTCGGCGCGACGTTTGCAGACGGAGCGCGCATCGATTCGCGTCGAAGTATCCGGGATGAAGGAGAGAGTCAGAGGCAGAGGACGGCTAACGTAACCAGGGCGGGGGCAGTGCCTGCCTCTCATGAAAACTGCAAGGCCGGCTCCTTTTGTTCCGGTTATTAAAATGCATTAAGATGAAAGAAGCGAGTGGCGAATGACCCGTGTGCTCCTCGCCGGCGTTCCCGTTCCCACACCGTCTCGCCCCGGCCTCCCCTTTGAGCTCTCCGCCCACCGTGCGCAGTACCTGCTGGTTCTTAATCAGGTGCTGGAACACCGCAACTTCAGCCCGGTCCGGTCCAGCCCTGGTCCCCGGCGTCTTCATTAGCTAGCCGCGTATTTATAATACTAAAAATACACAGCAAAATAGATCCATATTTTAAGGTTTATCTGTCCAGTGCTGGAGTCCAATCAGCTGCCCCGGGGCATTGCAAGGCACGCTGGGTACACAGTGTGTAAAGTGATCCTTGCAAAGAGAGCTTAACCCCGCCAGGTAATTCCAACCTGGGGAAAGGGACACATTCTCCCTCGAACAGGGGTCTGCACTGCAGAGAATAAACTACTTTAATTGGTCAATTAAGTGCTGCATAACAACTGATTCCAGAAGACCCCATGGTACCACACTTACACACCTCATCTGTATGGCATATTATTCACGGGAGATCAATCCTGGCACCAGAGGGCCTTGGTTTCTGGTGTTTGTCTTGTTTGGCTTGTTGGGACAGTTTGATTGATTATGAGGCTGAACATTCGGAGCCTGGGACAGGGAAACGCCTGGGGCATTCGGCATTAAGTCTAATAATGAATCACATTACCAACCGGGCTGGCGCTGTGCTCCCATTGTGACATAGACCCTACCTGAGTCATTCCAAAGATACAATTAAATAATAATTTTAAAAAGCCATGCTGTTTGCCTGACAGACACGAGTCAGTGGAGGACCAATCCATCCATTACCTGTCACAGGGACGCTGGAGCCTATCCCAGCATGCATTAGGCACGATGCAGGAATGCACCCTGGACAATCCATCCTATGATATACTTAAGAACAGAGATGTACTCTGGCCATGATATACTTGAGAACACAGATGTACTTTGGCCATGATATATTTTGGCTATAAAAATGACAGATCCACCACCCACTTTTTAAGGTTTAACAGGATAGAGGCTCAGGGACATTTTTTAAAAAGCAATATTTCACAACATTGTAAATATTAAGTACTTCACGACTACTTAGGAGGAAGTGTGAGTTTGGTGGGTTTTATGTTGTGAAATAACATGATTCATTTACCTCCATCCATAACTGTATAACTGTATCCTTGAACCTGAAGCCTGCCCAGAGGAATTTATATGAGGATACTACACATGTTCCTAAGCAGCCAACCCCGGTGTAAAATCCAGCTATGAACAGCTTGAAATGACCGGCTGCCAGCTGTTCCAAAACATAGCTTGAGCTGGTAAAACCGTGTCGAGTATGGAACTGGTCTGAACTGGCTACCAGCAGCGACCAGTGGTCTCAAAACATTGCTCGAGCTGGTCAAACCACGTTGAGCATGGAGCTGGTCAGAACTGGGCAACCAGTTACCGTTTCAAAACCTAGTTTGAGTTGCAGGGAAACGCATAAACTGCAGCCATTTTCTATCACGTTCTTTGTATACGTTATCTGTTGCCGTTGACCTGAGAGATAGAACTCCCCGGCGCACATCTTGACTGATGTGACCTTATGAAGTGGCGCAAACAAAACATGTCATGTCTGGTACTACTGGGGCAATCTAGCCTCGGACTGCCGGAGTTTGATAAGAGCGCCGAACCCCTGCGCTGCTATTTCACCGCTTTATATTGGATGACATTTTATTGTGCATTTTGTCTGCGCTTATCAGACGAGGTCGTGGCATTCTTCAGAAGAGGCTGGAGATCTCTGATGTATGAAAGCGGGTCCTACAAGCATTTCTCCCGCTTGAAAGGGCCTCTTATTTTTTAAATCAATCCGCGTGCGCATTCCACGCGGCGTTTTATTTTCTTTTATTTTTTTATTTATCGTGAAAAGCGCGGAGGAGCGCTCTGCGCTTTCGCTGAGTGATCCGGGAAGACTTATCGGCCCAATAAGTAGCAGCGATTATTGCCACCGCACAGGTGCAGATCGGTGGGCTTTTCTAAAACAAACAAATACATTAAAAAAGTGATTCAGCAAAAAAGGCGCATTTAAAACGCCGCTGAAAATGAGCGGTGGTAACCTGCAGCAGCTTGGTCTAAATGGCATAATTACCGTCATTATCTCTGTATTGGTCATTATCTCTGTATCGGTGCCCACCCCTGCAGTGTGTGGTTCCAATATTTGTGTTCCTCGGAGGAAAACAGGATGTATTTATGTTTCCGTTCGGCTGTTCCGTGTCAAAACTGGTGGTGAACTCCGTGTCCTTTAGAACAAAGCCAATAAATGATGGCACATACAATATTAAGATTGACTGTGTTATTTGTGGACTGTACAGATAAAGACTACATTTCCTTTTCTCTTTGTTTGTTCTCTTTTTATTGGGTTTAACTGTCTGGATTTTCTCAACCCTGGTTTTACCCTTTGCTTTCTCTTTCACCTCTCAACCCTCAGCCAGCCCCCTCTCCTTCTCTCTCTTTCTCTCTCTCGTTTCCTCTCTTCACAGTGACCTATATACAGCACTTCCTCGCACTCAGAGCTGGGGGTGTAAGTCCCCATGGGGCGCGGTGTCTGTTTTATTGGCGTGTGGAGAAATGACCGCTCCTCTACTCGAGCTTGCTGCTCAGACACTCCTGTAAGAATTCGCTGCTGGTCAGAAAAGAACGGCAGAAACACACACACACATAGACACCATCTCTCTCACTCACACACACACATGCATGTACAAACATGCACGCAAACACACACACACAGACACAAACTCTCTCACTCACACACACACATGCATGTACAAACATGCATGCAAACACACACACACACATAGACACAAACTCTCTCACTCACACACACACGCATGTACAAACATGCATGCAAACAGACACACACACAAACTAAGCAGTATGTACACTTTAGTGGTAGGAAAGGTGAGCATTGCTGGGCTGAATGGCTTGTTCTCGCCATTACCTTATGTTATCTTCTTACGTTATACAAACACACTCACATGCAAACACACACACGCATGCAAAATTACTAACACACACATGCAAGCGCACATGTTCTCGCCATTATGCTATGTTGTTATGATATACAAACACACACACAGTGGAGTTGTGGGGACCGGTTTGCTGATATAAGCCTGTGGGTTTTGGGCTGGGGAGAGGGGACAGGCCCTTCCCTCCGACCTGTATATTTTGGACGGGAGGCCCCGGTTCTGGCCCGCGGTCCAGTGGAGCAGAACCGGCGGGGGAGAAAGAAGAGCTGTCTCAGAGCTGGACAGAAACCAGGGACCACACTGGACCGAGCCCTGGGTCCAATCCCTGTGGAGCTCCACACACCAGCTCAGCCGCACTCCCTCCCCACTCCCACACTCTCAGACATAAAGACAGGATCAAATTTCCCAAATGTACCCCAAAGGTACAGTAATGTTCTCTTTGGGTAAAAATCAGCATGTTTTCCAAGCAAAAAAGAAATGATATATTGCTGGCTAGGGGCACACTTTTATGTACCTATAGGGTACTGCCCCAGTGATAAGCATTTGTACCATTTTAGGGACATCATTCCAGACAGCATTTTTCTCCTCCCCACCCCACATGCAGCGACGGTCAGGTTTCTGAGAGAACTCAGTTAGGAGGAATCAGCATGTATGGCGTGTCTCCCAGTCAGCTGTCACTCCGGAAGGGGGGGTGGGGGGTGAAAACGCAGAGATAAACAGGCAGCGACACCTTGTTACTGCCAAAGCTCGCTGTAACACTGACAGCGAGACGCGGGGGTCACCCAACTCCCTTTCTACTGGAGGACTGCTTCTGATGCTCCCTGCAAAAGCAGGAGTGGCCTATCCTGACACTACACCTGCACCAGTTTCACCATGTCTTAATGCTTTACTAAACTGTAACTGTAAATTATATACAATATGCACACATACACATATACATGAAACACACATAAACATACGCCACAACCACGCGCATTTGCAAAATGCGATGAGTATTTCATGCATAAATACACGCGATTGTTTCCGTTCGTCGTGGTTGTTGTTGTTGTTCTCGTTGGCTATTCTGAGCGTCGCGCGTGCGGTCCCAGCCGAATTAAAAAGGAGGAAGTGCTGATTTTAAGCCAGACAGACAGGTGTCTCCCCGGACCCTTCCCATGATGCCTTGCTGCTGCTGCCGGCCCGCCGCGCGCGCCTCCTCTCTTATCTGCCTCTCCACAGGTTGCGGGCCGTTTCTCCTCCTCTCGCCGAAAATGAATAAAAGTAATTGATGGCGAGGGCCCGGCGAGGCCTGTTCTCGCCTCTGCTCCCCGCTCCAGCCTCTCCACACCTCTCATTTTGATGTATAAGGTCCCCGCTTCAAACAGGCGCCCAGGCGATGGTTTATCTTTGCGAAATGTTCCATAATTTATCATTATCAGATCCAATTACAGCCCAGAAAGGCACAATGCAATATCCCCTGGCTTGAAGCTAAAACAAATAAGCAAGCCATCACGCAGACATTCTCTCTCTCTGATTAATAAAAGCAATTAAATTACGGCACAAAATGCATTTATAAAAGGGTCTTGACTGTAATTATTACCAGCAGTGTGTAGTCGCAGTGTAATAAAACAGGCAACATGAAGACTTAATTAGCAGCCTTCATATGTTTGTGGGCGTGAGAAATGCCGGCTCCCCCAGACTCATCCGAGTTTTTGTATGATTACGATTAGATTGAAAAAGAAAATGAGTAATAGACAAGCCTTAATTCTCCATTTACTCGTAGGCTTTCATAACTTTGGACCTGTAATTTGATCGTATATTCTGCTCGTGGCCTTTTAAATATTTTCGAGCTCAGACTTTTCGCGCACGGTAAGAGAAAGCAGCTAGCCTGCGTTAGCGGAGGTCCCCGAAGTGCTGTTGCTGACCGTCCAGCGAAACATCCACTTTGTTCTCCACAGTCCCACTGCTGGGGCGGTGCAGACGCCCAGCCGGAGATTTATAATATCCAATAAAGGCTCAGCTTCTTTATCCGGCTGACGAGGCGGTTTGCCGAACGACATCTACGAGGGAGTTTACCCAGCGCTTTCTGCACTTTATTCCGCGGCTTCGCTTAAGGGCATCGCGGGTCCGGCGAAAGGTCCTAGATGAATGGTGACATCACGATCTCCCAGCATCCGCCGGGCTTCAATTCTGCGGCACCTTTCCGCCTCACAACAGCGCAAAAAAAGCAATTTGGAAATGTAAGGCACATATTTAATTTTGAACCGGAAACTCCCGGGTGCATAAAAAACTGCTACTTCACAAGAAAAGTAAAAGTTCAACAAAAAAAAAAAACCTAGACTCTTTTCTTAAGTCAGGCAATTTCCCCATCTCGCTGGCGAGGTCTGGCCTGCTTTTGATTGGTTAGTTTTAGCTCGGCGCTCTTTCTAAGCCTGTCTTCCCCGCGAACAGATGGGACTCCAGCCCTTTAATTGCGATCAGCTTCTCACCAGAGATGTCCCCTTTCCCTCCTGCGTGAGCAGTTCTGGGCAGGCAGTCTGCGATGTGAGAACGCCATTCGCAGACAGTGACCTCTGACCCTGGTAATGAGGGCTGACAACGTCTTACTGGTTCCAATTTTAAAGAGAGAGAGACAGGCTACAGTACTGTGGCCCACCTGCTCAATCCGTGTACCTGTTCCCTGGCATCTAGTCTGACCCCAAACACCTGCCTGCTCCAGTGGTCCCTGTCTGCAGGCTGTCTCCTCTTCTCTATCCTCTTTTCTCTACTGTCTACACTCATATAATGCCTCAGAGGCTCCTCAATATGCTATTTTCAAGACCGGCGCATTCAGAACGAGCTGGATCCCCTCTCTGGCATCTTTCTGAACAGTTGTCAGCTGATCGCGCAGTAATCGTACGACACGAGCGACCGCTAATGAGCAAGATTCCGTGGATGTAACCGATGACAGAAGTAATTATTCTCACTGTGTCCTTTGTAATTCTCAGTGTTTTTTTTTTTTTTTTCTTCATTCATTAGCTCTTTTCGGCGGCAATCGGGAAATCTGCAAATCACAGACCGTTCGCATTTAACGGCGCTTACAGCTCGTTATGATTATTCAGCAACTTGATCCCAATACTTGACAACGCTCACAGCGCGATACGTGATGTTTTGTGTGCGGCGGTGTTTATTGGTTAAAGCCGGGGCCTGGCTAAATCGAGGCATTGTTCCGTCGCTCCATTGTGAAATACAGCTGTCTCGCAGCGATAATACCTCGTCCTGCAAAGGCCTCATTCTCCGTAACACAGCGAATCACAAATTGTTAACTGCCCGTTTGTCATAAATAAAATGCCCATTGTGTATAATGGATTCGTATTTGCCAATCGTAAACAAAACAGTAAATGCTACCCCTTTGGTTTGCTGGCATATTAAGGCTCCATCCGTGTTTCCAACATTGGGAAGGGAAGAGGGGAAGAGCTCACTCTGCCTCACACAAGAGTGAGAAAAGCGCTCTAAGTCTAAGCAGCACCCCACCCTTTAAGGTAATTATGATTAATATTTCATTAGATTATGTGCTAAGTTGTGATTGTGAAACTGGAGCATGATTATTATTTTTTTGCCTAATTCACTCAAATGCCATATCTTGTACAGATTAACATAGTGTAGACTCCTAGTTGGCTGTCATGTACTGATGACAAATTAATTATTTCAATGTTGCCGACTTGTCATGACACGAAACATTGCTTTCAACACAGCAGTGTATTTTGGATCAATCCACTGTTTTGACTGAGTGAAATCATATACTAATGCTATTGATTTTCTACATATTTGTTAATTCATGATAATGAGAAATAATGCAAGATACAGAAAGGTAAATTAGACAAGAGGTCGATGAATCTGTTGGTTCTACGAGTCCCTTAATAATATGTGTCCTAACATCTCAAAGAGTGCACTGTCTGCGAGTAAGCATTGGCATCGAATGGGACTGATGTTTATCGGGGAGCCAGACGGCAGTCCCAAGACAACCTTTGCTTTGCTTGTCGCTTCTGAAAAATAGCATGCGCAGATTTGCCTTCTCCTCCCTGATGAAAGTCAAACCCCGAGACCTTTCAAAACAGGCACTTCCAGGTCCCTGTCCCAAAAATAAGCTTCTGGAAACGTCTTTCCCATCTTGGGGGGTCTGGCCTGGCACCATGACTATCTCCTGACGCACTGTTTCATCTCTGTCTGAGCGCCTGCCTAGCTGAGGAGACAGCCAGTGCCTTCAACCTTCCATCCCAGCAGCCACTGTAGCGGAACACACCAGCCCACGCTGCACTGTGACATCCATCATAGAATGGGCGGCCTGTGATGTCACAATGGCTCCTGTGAACTGGAACGTACTGTCAGCCGTGGGCCCTGGCAGGCCCCGGTCAATTTAGGGAACGCTGATGGATGGAAGAGGGAGGGGGCGGATGGGCGCGGAAGCTTCTGGAGACGCAGGCCCGGCCTCGCTGCGATATTCTGGTGCCGTCGTGCCCGTACCTGGTCCCGACCCGGTGCTACGGTGTCAGGAGATGCTCCGGGGACGTAGGATGGCGGCGACGGAGAGGTGTGACGCTTAAACGTCTCATAAAACCTTTGAATGCTTCAAGTGGAACGTGCACCTGGCACAAACCCACCGGTGGCAGAGTTGTAAAATCTACAGTATATATCAGGTGACTGGACTGTAGAAATCATTCACGTGCTGAGCCTAAACCCTTGAGTTCTCATCATTTTATTCCAGAGGCATAAAAAATCAATATTGTCCCCAGCTTAGCTTTTTAACTTATTCCCCCCCCCCCCCACGATAATAATAATGGATATTGAAAAGAGGCTCAGACGTGACGAGTTGTAGTCATATATCTCAAGCCACTCGTATGAGTGTCCAGTCTTGGACCGTATAGTTTCTGGGTCCCTCACATGCACCAGTATGTTATGAGCTAACTTCATCATGCATGTGCCATGCAGCACAGAGAAACGTCCGTTTGTTGTGTTCTCGCGGTACCCTCAGGATTGGCCGTCTCTTTGTCTTCGAACGAATGAACAACAAACACTTCCAACTCTTCTGCGCTGCACAGCGCAATAAAGCGCCGAATGCTTTTTGTCGAAGGTGTTTTATTAGATACTGTTTGACTGATAAAACGACTTCCAATGAAACACCATAACAGAAGCATTAACTGAACAAAAGAAGCCATGACTCACCCTGACATAGCTATCGCGGTTTAAAAAGCTATTAGCCACGTTTCAGACACACATTCTGAAATCATAAAGCAATAATACGAAAACGACTGTAAATGGAATAAGGTCCAACTAATCAAATTCGACGTGCGGGCACAATTGCATTTGTTAAGCCAAACAGTCAGGCTAGCGCTGAATTGCCTCTGTCCCTTTGCAGACTCGCGCGTGGTCGCGCGCTCGGGCCGTTTTAATCTCGGTGAGTGATTTTGAAACGCTCCAGCCACTTCAGAAGCGCAATGTTCAGCGCGGCAGACCTGGCTTACTCACTCCGGACTCAACCGAATTTCACTCTGCAGGGTCCAATATGTCCTAATAGATGTTCACCTTGAGTTACCCCCTACAGGAAAAGAAACATCAAACAGGATTTTTTTCTTCTTCTTCCTTATTTCAGTTCAATGACATGGGTTTTAAATGCGATGTTTGGTTCTGATTCACGCAGACTACATACTGTACGTATAATACCACCGTCTGCATTTGCAGGAGATACACAAGGAGCTTTGCTACTGGTCATTGGCAAAAAAGCAGCATCTTCTGTCATAATAATGCTCCACTTTATTTGAGGCCCGCTTTGCTGCGCGCCGTGATTTTCTAAAAGAGGAAATAGAAGCAAAATAGCAAAATTGGAAAGCACCGGCTTCACATTATAAATGTATTGCAGTCCACAGTCTGCCGTTTTTATTGTATTATTATTGCACCTTGGTGTGTATAAGTGTCAAAGGCAGCTTATATTTATAGCCGTGGTGCGACAGCTTATAATTTATGTTTAAGCTACTGTCTTGCGAACGCGGCGATAAAAACGGTAATGATGGAAATCCCGCGGAAACGGTGCTGAGTGGAGTGGATTGGTTTTCTCCCGGCAAACTGTTGTTATTCTCCCCCGGTCTCATTTCCTTTACCGCGGTAAATGACAGACCCGTTCCAGCCTCTCAGCCTCAATGGACTCCACACAATGGGGATTGTTGGAAATTGCTTCCATTTTATACGAGCCTAGCAATTTACACCGGTAGAATCCCCCTGCCTTCCTCTTGACTGCGCAGCGTGGAGCCAGGGCGAGAAATCGCATCAATAACGCGTCTCTCTCACGGCTCTCCCTGAGGAATGTGCTGTCATTAGGGCCGTTTTTGATCCCTCCAACGCATCCTGAGACTGGTGCTGGAATGACAGTCAATCCGCGCCACGATCACCCCCCCCCCCCCCCCCCACCTCCTTCCCTGAACCGCCCTACGCCTGGGTTTCCCACCTGTTTTCCGGCCTACGTTCGCGGATTTCACTGGGCACGTCCTGGCGGGATTCTGTCTTTTTCTGGCGTGAAACACTTCAGTTCCTATTCTACGGAGAGGATTCACCTGGCGTTTCCCCGCCGCAGATCAAGTCTTTCTGTACACTGCCTATACTGTGCATCTCTACTGTAAGTCAGCCGAATTATGTGTGCGATACAGACTAACTATCAAATGTAACTAATTTTGGCCTGCAGTCGTTTTATTTATTCATTAATTAGGCTTAAACAATATCCATATTCCTAGCAGCGGATTCCAAGACAAATGAAAGATAATCTTATCCTCAGACAATGTTTTCGTCAGAATGAGTAAGAAATAAAGGTGAAATTAACCAAGTTTAAAGGTGATGTCAAAGCAAATGTACAGTACATATGCAAAGCTACCCCCACCGCAGACAGAACTGCAAATTCATAACATAGCAATAGCAAGGAGTGCTGTGTCTACTCCTATAAAGTGGCACAAGATTAATATGCTGTGTACGCAAACGCACACAAGCATGCATGTTCGCACACACCCACCCACATACACACACACAAACAAATGACACGCACGCTCAAAATATACTTAATGGGCAGACTTGTTCAGTGTTCACAAATTGTTCGATTGCCTTCAAGCCTGCAGGCTAGACTAACCGCAGTCATTATTTCCAACAGGTAGCTCCGTCTCATGGTTTAATTCCAGCGGCCAGTGTGGCTATATTTAATGAACGACAGCTTGGCAAGTCTTCTTGTAATGCCGGAGGCTTGCTTTCACAGGCTCGCAATTAGTTTATTTTTCTGTCGGTACAATTAAATACCAGAAACAACGGTGTTGTGTATGCGCTCATGCTAATGACTGGAGGTGGCACCACTGTCTGATCCGAAGCTATAGAGCCTACCTATAAATCAGCAGCAACATACGGGATCTCAGCAATTAAGCACTGTTCAGGCTGTATACAAATAACGTTTTAAAAAAATCCCCCTCTCAAAGTGAAAAGCAGTGCATGATGGGACACAGCAATACGTTCATCTGCAATTGGGTACTGTCAACAATAAGCAGTTGTTCCGCTTGGCTGAAGTGGGTGGCGTTGGTTGTCTGGTTATAGTCTATTAATGGGTGGAAATGAATGGTTAAGGAGAATTTTAAAAAAAGCAGAAGACGTATGAGACAAATACTAAATAGCACAGGTTTATTTAAAATGCATTAATCAATCGTCAATTTTATTTATGCGTAGCGTGTAACAACCTTAATCTCTCATTCTGAATCTAATTCTAATAGTATCTCTGATCTAAATTTCTAAAGAAGGGAAAACAGTATGACTCACTGCGGTGTACAGTTACTCATTCACAATGGAACACAAACAGGTCATCTCTCCTCCTACCTGCTCAGTTTACATCCGTCGAAATGCGAGTTTAATATTAGACATTCTGTAATGACATTAGCAGTCTGGGAGCCTTTTCGTTAACGATGTGCTCAGGAAGACCTGTTCCCTCCCTGCTGTTTAATTCAGTCATCCTGTTTTTGTGCACGTACTTTTGTTTCCTCTGCTGCGTTTTCCCGAGGGAATGAGCGTTACATCGGGGGGGAGGCTGGGTAATAGATACGTTTGCTGTGCCTTGATTACCTGAACTGTTTAGATGTAATCTGCATGATAGGAATGCAGCATGAACATGGCCTCACTGTGAGTTTGATCAGAATGATAATTGGCTGAATAAATCACATAAAAAAAGCAGTAGCGGTGTCCGGGTGAATACTAAAACAGAGCACCCTCACAAATCAGTGGGGAAGGCAGCAAGCAAACACACACACACACACACACACACACGCACGCACGCTCACATAGAGACACACACACAAACACAAATCATACACACACACACGCACACTCACACAGAGACACACACACACACACACACACACACGCTCACATAGACACACACACAAACACAAATCATGCACACACACATACACACTCATACAGAGACACACACACACTCACACACACACTTACATACACACACACATGCGACTGCACACACACTTAAATGCACACACACATACACACATGACTGCACACATGCACATACATACACACACACGCACACATACTCATACACACACGCGACTGCACACAGGCACACACACACACACTGATACATGTACATACATTGTCCATGCATTCCATATACTCCCTGTTGGTGAGTCAGGTGTTGTTTGGGGGGTCCCAGACCTGCTGACCCAGCTGAGGGTGGGGGTTATACAGCTCCTGCCTCACAGGAAGGGGTACATGGTCCAGGATGTTGCCCATCAGGGGCTGTCCGTCAGATACATTTACCAACCCCACACCCCCCTCCTTCCCAACCCCCTGCCTGGGACTTTCAAGTTACAGAGGGCAGCTGAGGACTGGGACCCAGAAGGTTGGTGGTTCAAGTCCTGGTGTAGCCACAATAAGATCTGCACAGCTGTTGGGCCCTTGAGCGAGACCATTAACCCCGGCATTGCTCCAGGGGGGGATTGTCCCCTGCTTAGTCTAATCAACTTTAAGTCACTTTAGATAAAAGCATCAGCTGCATAACACAGTCACACCAGTGTTTTCTCCGAATGCCCACCGGAGTCAATCTGCCAGTTCCACATCAGCGGCCTGTTCTGATTCTGCTGCTCCGTTCTGATTCTGCTGCTCTGTTCTGATTCTGCTGCTCTGTTCTGATTCTGCTGCTCTGTTCTGATTCCACTGCTCTCTTCTGATTCTGCTGCTCTCTTCTGATTCTGCTGCTCTGTTCATGCCTGACCAGCGTCTGCTCGCTTCAAACAACAAGCCTGTTTGCATCGTTACGGCGTGACATTTCTGTTACAATGTGCCTTTTATCTACATCTAAATGACTTTACACAGCCATCATTTCTGCTAAACAGCTTGATCACAGATGGTGTCATCAGATCTTCCTCACTCAAATAAATACCACCCATCCATTTGTTGCATTTGAGAAATAATAACATTTTCAACATGAGTATGCTATGCGGCCACTGAATACGCTTTGATTTGCCAGGTGTGTAGAAATGACGATATGACCGCATTTTTTATGGATATATCCTGAGTCATAACGAAGCCTGACCTATTCGATTTTGTTTATATGACAACGGAATGGGTCATGTGGAGCTGAGGAACCACGGGTGACGTCCTATCGAAGAGGGAATGCGACCGAGACACCGGCACGCCCCTGCATGCTGATGCTGTCTCACACAAGTTCAGTAAGCTTTCATTCGTCTTTTCCTTCATGACATGCACAGTTATTGTAAAATGCATGATAATTACACAGCATTGATTTTTTTTCTGCTGTTAATTGGAGCAATATTTCTCTCGACAAAACACTTTCTCACAATTCTGACATTAGCACCTTTGTGGATTAATTGGGAACTTATTTCCCCCATTGACGGATAGCTTTAAATGTTAACGCTGACATTAAAACAACACCATAATGTGTATCTTGCGATAATGAACCAGCATTCATCTCATTGCTTATTTCAGACCCGAAATGTTGTTTTGCAATTAAATTTAATTAATCGTAACTGCATGCAATTATTTTCAAGGAGATTCGGTCTTACGTCGCAGAATCAAACACGATATGAAGCATCCACAGTATCTGTGTGCAGATAAATAATTCTCAATCATCTTAATATGTTTATTTCATGCAAAGCCTATAATAATGTACTCGCATCATTTGTGCCTTACTCTGTTTCTCGGTTTTTGAAGTACGCGGACTATTGGAGCCCAGTGAACAGACTCCATCCCTCAATGATTTCTTTTAGGTCAGTATATAAATTGAGAATATACGAAAGCATATACATTAGTCATCGAACTGGCTATACAACATTCAATATGTCCCATATGTCCGTAACTGACATGGTTTTGAAATGACGTTTGCAGGAGCAAGTACATTCCATCTGCCGAATTCATGTTTTCTCAATTTCCCCCTCTTTACTTCTTTTTGTTATATCTCCTGATGGGTGGAACTCGGGGCTAGAAATGGAGAAGGGAAAAGAAAAAAGAGGAGACAAATAAGGGATTGGAATGGGGGCGGCCTGTAGCGTAGTGGTTAAGGTACATGACTGGGACCCACAAGGTCGGTGGTTCTAATCCCGGTGTGGCCACAATAAGATCCGCACAGCCGTTGGGCCCTTGAGCAAGGCCCTTAACCCTGCATTACTCCAGGCGAGGATTGTCTCCTGCTTAGTCTAAATCAACTGTACGTCGCTCTGGATAAGAGCGTCAGCCAAAATGCCAATAATGTAATGTAATGGAATGGAATGAGCCTGTCGTCGTCTTCAGAACCCCCCCGGATCAACGACACGGATACCCGCCAAGAACAACCTTCCTGTGCCCACGAAACGGGCCGGTGGCAGCAGCGGTTGGACACAGGACGTCGGGGTGGAAAGGGTTAACGTTCTCTCTCCCCCTCTTTGAGCGGTGAGGCCACGTCCGCCGTTCACAGCCTATGAATCAACATCCTCCCGTTTCTCTCTTATTGCCTTTCATAAAGGAGACTGTTTGCACAGCAGGCGGGCAGTCGTTTGTCTTTGAGGGCTCCGAAGAGGCTGTAAAGTTCTCACGTTTGCTCTGTGAAACCGCACCGCTTTCTCACCGATCCCAGGTGCTGCTTAAAACCGAGGATGTACGCTTTCTGGCCATGAGACGAGGCAAGAGAAAAGACCCCTACCCAGGCTGGTGGAGTGCTTGGAGAGACAGATCTGCAAAGAAAGGCGTCGAGCCCATGAATCTGATTGGACACTTTGATATTTTTCCTAATTCCTATGTCCAACCAACCCATTGAATAATTGTCTTTTAGGAATTCTCAAAATTTCTCTAAAAGTGGGTGTTCTAGAACTCATTACATTATTGGCATTTGGCAGACGCTCTCATCCAGAGTGACATACAGTTGATGAGATTAAGCAGGAGACAATCCTCCCCTGGAGCAATGCTGGGTTAAGGGCCTTGCTCAAGGGCCCAACGGCTGTGCGGATCTTATTGTGGCTACACCGGGGATGGAACCACCGACCTTGCGGGTCCCATTCATGTACCTTAACCAGGCCACCCAACTCCATTGCTTTCAATTACCAGCAGTGATTGTTACATCAGCATTGGAATGTTCAGTTCAGAACATTCCAATCAAATCCTGTATTTATGAAAAATTAGAGGATATACCCTGCTCCTGTGTAGTACAGCCTTAGGCCTTTATATAATATTTTATTTGACCCATTTTACAAGAAAGGTCAGCTGACAACTCCTTTGCAGTAATGAGTGAGATTACAATACGGTTAGTTAGCTGATGCTTTTTTCCCAAAGCAACAAGACAAGTAATTCCCCCTGGGGGTGAGGCTAAGGGCCCAACATCTTACTGTGGCTAATTAATTCATTAAAAACAATCTGACACTGTCAGAATCTTCTTCTTTTTTTCCTTCATCTTTCAGGGTTCTGAATTTCTGCCATGTTCCAGAAAAACCCAATTAGGGCCCAGATTGAGTCGTGGTGAGCTACAGATCTTTCACGCTCATTTTCAACACGTGCATTTAACGTGACTGCAACTGTCTGCGCTGTTTTTGTTTGGCAGGGACCGTATGTGCCATATGGAGATCTTTAAACTATGCCTGAAATAGTTTCGCGTGCGTCTCACTGGTCCCGTCTCTACCATATGGAGATCTTTAAACTATGCCTGGAATAGTTTCGCGTGCGTCTCACTGGTCCCGTCTCTCCCCCCGTTCCTCGTCTGCTGCTGCATTTCCTAAAACACACACCAGGGGGCGCTAAAGGGCCAGATGTGTGCCACCTGCGCGTGTTTGCGTCTGCTCCTTCCTGTGAGAGCGGCTCTTTTCTGAAGAGGGATGTCCGAGATGAAAGGATCCGTCGTCCGCCAGTAAGACTCGTTTTCAATCATTTCGAGATGTATTCAAGCCGACTGAATGTGGCCCACAGGTGAAGAATCGAGCGATGCCTTTAGCTGTCGATGGGAACTGTTGCTTAAAGAACCGCTACAGTGCCTGTGCTAAGAGGATTTCAGATTTGTCACTTCTTAAAACTGTGTTGTCCCTAAGCAATTACTGGAGTCTGCCTACTACCCCACCCCCCCTGCATTTTTTGACTAATGACTGATTCCATTTTTTTTTTTGCCGATTACACACACTGGGCAGCAGGGATCTACAAGACAATGCTTCTGTTCTGATAGATTTGTTCTAATGCCGTAAAGCCAAATTAAGACTTTAAATAGCTAGAAGATACTTAAACGGGCACCACCATTATTCCCAACAGGCAACAGTACAGAGAATGAAAAAAAAAAGAAGAAGATATGATTCATTTTTTAGCAATGCAACAAACACAATGTAAAGGAAACAGTGGTTTTGTTCACCTTTTGCCCTACAAAGCTATGGCGTAATTCGGTCTGAATTAGCAAAATAAATCTAAACTAAACCAAACACTAATATATGCAGACTAATGACGAGCCTCGGGAGAGGACGGATGAGATACAGGCACGTTTCGGAATAATGGTGTCCACGGGCCTCTAGTCTATTCGGGATTTTTTTCGAAAGGAAACGGCTAATTGTTCCCACCCGCAAATAGCGGCTGCCACTCGCCCAGTCTTCCTGCCCTTAAACACGCTTCTCCACCTAATGAACAACGGCATTGTGCTCAGGAGGAATTCTCTCCCGTCTGTGGATCAATAAAGCTCTAAAACCTTCAGCTCCTGCTCAAATTATGCAAACACTGTATCACTTGCAAATTTCCTCCGGCTAATGGAATGACTGAGCTGATATGGGGGGGGGACTTTTTCATTTTTATCAATGAACAAGCTGTTCACCACTTACATTACGGGGTAGCTACTTTGTCGGAAATACTGTTTTACTTCCGTAAGAAGTCGAATACGTCTTCGCATTTCTGTTTTGGGATTTTGCCAACACACGTTCTTGACTGAAAACAGAGGACGTTAGGACATTCGAGGTGGGCGTATTTATTACAAAAAGCCATCGTGTGTACAAGCGGATATTTAAGACGGGCTTAAATGCTCAGACTGGCACTAATGTGACACAGCGGAAGTGAGCCGTGAGGATCTTGTGCAGGGTGAGCTTTGGGTCGTCGGAGACGCGGAGGATCGTGGCATTTTAAAAATCGATGAGTCTCTGCAAATTAAGTAGCCTTAATATAGCCCTTCCTAGTTTTTGCACAAGACATCTTAACAAGGAGGAAGAATCTAAAGGCAAAATGGCTGTGCGCCAGTTGGCCAGTTCCAAAATGGGTGTACCAATGCAAGTAAAGATGCCGTGCAGTATGTACAGACACTCAGTGAGCATTTTATTAGGTATTTAATAGACATATATTTTAGACTTATTGGTTTTCTGCCGCTGCAGCCTTAGAGGTTTCACTGTTGTAATGTGTGGTTATTCGCGTTACTGTCACCTTCCTGTGAACTTTGACCAGTCTGGCCATTCTCCTCTGACATCTCTCATTAACAAGGCATTTCTGTCTGCAGAACTGCTGCTCACTGGATTTTTTTTTTGTTTTTTTGCACCATTCTGTGTGAAAATCCCACCCTGTCTGGCACCAACAATCATTCCACGGCCAAAGTCACTTAGATCATATTTTGATGGTTGATGTGAATATTATCTGAACTTGCTGCCACACGATTGCCACACGATTATTAGATAATCGCAAGAATAAGTAGGTGTACACGTGTTCCTAATAAAGTGCTTGGTTAGTGTATGTGTCATAGTACTGACACCATACAACAGGAGGACTGGAGCCCCCTTGTGTGTCTGACTGCTTGCTGAAAAAGCAGGAGAGTGAGAAACTGAACACACCTCTGAACACTTCTCACAGGCTCAGCCGGGCGGTTTGACTGTGGCTCTAAACACTTCTTGGACAGTTGTCTGCACACGACAACGCTGGTTTAATCTGTGAAATCTGGCGAGGGGGCCGTTTTTTTTCCCCGATGAACTGACAGGTGGCGGTGGAGGTGCGGAGCGTTACCCACAGTACATGTATTCCTAATAAAGTGCTCGGTTAGTGTATGTGTCATAGTACTGATACCATGCAACAGGAGGACTGGAGCCCCCTTGTGTGTCCCGACTGCATGCTGAAGAAGCAGGAGAGTGAGAAACTGAACACACCTCTGAAGACTTCTCACAGGCTCAGCCGGGCGGTTTGACTGTGGCTCTAAACACTTCTTGGACAGTTGTCTGCACATGACAACGCTGGTTTAATCTGTGAAATCTGGCGAGGGGGCCGTTTTTTTTTCCCGATGAACTGACAGGTGGCGGTGGAGGTGCGGAGCGTTACCCACAGTGCCGAGCGGCGGCGTGGGGGGGTGAAGCCGTCCCCCCGGGCTCCCCCGTTCGGCACACACGGTCGATCCGCCAACTACCTGAGACATTAACGTCCCCCAAACAGTGTCCTGGGGAAAAGCTCCGTCACGACGCTTCGCTCTGCGACAGGGGTGACGAGTGGCTTTGATGTCTCAATGCCGAATTTAAAACGATTCGGCTCATTTTAAAATCCCGGTATTTGTACGGAATTTGACGGTTTCGTTCTCCTCTCCTCAGATTCATTCAAGTAATAACTTCTGAGCACAATTATTAATGTAATACCCTAAATCACCTGCAATTTAGTCATTTAACATTGAAATGAATTTTATGAGGACCGAAGATTTTTGGAAACTTAGCTTTTTTTTTTTATGCACCTATTATGCACATTTTTGGCACTCTTTTTAAAATGCTGTATATTTGAGGAATCTTCTTGCTCTGAGTGTTCAAACCTTCAGTATTTCAGCAGCTACAGCACATTATTTTATATTATACATTTAAATGTCGTAGATGTCTTAAAAATCTATCTTTGAAAGGAAAAGAGAAATTGATCAAAATTAAAAATGCCATGGCCATAATTTTTAGCTCTGGTACTATTTGTGGTTGCGAAGAAAGTACACCTGAACAATAATTGCTTTGGCACTTTTTCAACTTTTTACATTTTAAGCAGATTTAAGCAGTTTTAATAAGTAGCTTGTACCATGAATTAATACAGGTTCTATACGCCCAGCAAGGGAGCACCGTAATGGTCTTGCACACTGATTGATTTTGAGACACGTAGCACATACAAAACCACTGATTGGTGCAAAACAAATACCACAACCAATCATCGGTCATGTTATTGGTTTTGCTTATGCTTTAAGGTTTTGCACATGCTAAACATCTTAATAAATTAGGTGCTTAATCTGTCACCAGAGTGATTTCCTGTATGATGGCAGGATAATATACAGGTACTGTCCTCAAGGCCAGAAATAAAAAACAAAAAAACAAAAACAAACCCCAATGGGGAATAGGGTGGCATTGTAATGAGCACATATTGATGAAATAAGGTTCAATCTATGAAGTTTCCATCTGCTTCAGTTCTCTCACTCAGGCTGCCCAAACATAATATATTGGCATGTCGCTAAATCTGTTGTGCCCTACAGAACCCCTACAGGGTTCCTGCTGACATAATGGTGTTGTAATTTATGAACAGTTAATAAAACATAACATTTTGGATTCTGTTTTTGTGCGTGTACTCAGCTTATGTAGTGGAGTTCCCTGACCATTGTTGATGAGAGGTACCAGGTTATTAGCGCCACAGAATAAGTGGCGCTAATCAAATTCAAGCATCAAATTCAAAACATTGGTGCTAGCCTTCCAAACAGTTAAAGGGTCTTCCCCAGCTTATCTGCAAAAAATCATCAGACCCTACACCCCTGCCAGACCTCTTCGTTCAGCCTCCACAGGCCGCTTGGCACCTCCCCCTCTCCGAACCTCCACCTCACGCTCACGACTACTGTCTGTTCTGGCTCCACGGTGGTGGAACGAACTCCCCGTTGAGGTCAGAACTATAGAATCTCTCCCCACCTTCAAGCGCAAGCTGAAGACACACCTCTTCAAGCAGCACCTCTCCCCATCCCTCCCTACCTCCCTGTGAACCTTAATTGTTGTCTCTGTGACTTGCTTTTGTCATGGTGGGAGGTAATTCTCACTGGTGCCACTAGATGGCCGAGGATATTGTTTTCACCTGTTCCTCGTTTTCTCCAGGGGAATTACCTCCCGGGAGAGTATTTAAGACCAGCATCGACTAGTTTTCAGTGCTTTTGTGTTCAACCGTTCGCCCTTGGCACAAAGCCGGTAAAGCGCCCGGTAGACTCTAAACCTATACGAGTCAGGTACGGTGCTGGTGGATAATTCTCTCATTGCTAAAAAAAGGAGAAATATCTAAAAGGTAAGGAAGGCGTACAGCTGGAAGTGTTGTGTGTGCTGGCGCCTTCCTCAAGGGTTTTGCTTTTCTTTTGGACTCGTGTGAGTCGATGATAGAGGGACGTTGTCCCCGGTGTTGTATTTTGGTTTGCATTTTTGTCCCGAGCTGCGCCTCGAGGTTTTTATTTTCGTGCCTAGCTTTTCTCGCTAGGTTGTATTTTCTTTTGGTTTTCACTCAGTGCCCAGCTATTTGGCACGGTACCAAAGTTATTGGTTCGCCCTAGTTATTTAAGGGTTGTTTTACGTTCTCTAGCCGTTTTTTGAGCTACTTCTCTGTTTGCGATTTCTAAGTTTGGTTTGTTTAATTTCCTTTCCTCCCATTGTTCCGGGAGAAGTCCTGTTCCTAGCTGGGTATCCCTATTCCGGTTCTCCCTGGGATTTAGTGACTGACACGTTCGCGTGTTGGTTAAAAAAGGTTCTACCTTTGGTCGCCCCTGGCTCTCCGCTTAGCTTCCCACGCTACAGCTTTGTGTATCGGTATTTTTAGTTGGCTAGGTAAGCAGTGTTTTGATAGTTAACTTTGGTGACTTTTGCTCTGTTTGTTTGTTTGTTTGTTTGTTCAAAAAAAAAAAAAAAAAAAAAAAAAAAAAATGGCCCTTGTCCTTATCTTTGTTGTACAGGTAGCAGTTGAAATTGTACTTACCTCTAGGGTCTTTCAGCGAACTTATCCCTGGTTATGGGTATGCACTTTGTTGTACGTCGCTCTGGATAAGAGCGTCTGCCAAATGCCAATAATGTAATGTAAAAATGTGTTGACTACAGCAGAGCTTTGTACTTTTTGTTGAACTCAAAGTGCACCATTGTACCAGCAATGCATGATGGGAGTTTGAGTTGACACACACCATGCCGAATGTAGTTCCAGATTTGTGATGTATGAGCTATTTTGGCAACCGAGGTGTACTGGTCAGTGTCACACCCACACAAGTTGTTTTATAAAAAAATTATCATTTGTATTTTAAATATGTCTGTCCAAGGGACAAATACATTGCGTACGGTATGCATACATTGAAGAATGTGAGCATGTCTCTTTAAAATGTCAGTGCAGATGTACTAACAGACGACGGGCAGTAGAGTGGTGAAGTGTGTCTGAACCGCCTTCCTGGTTTAGGTCTGATGATAAAGCAATAGGAGCTACTTCTACTTCTGTCTCTCTGGTGCTGTGAAGATGGGCATCCTGAGGCTCATTAACCACATAAAGAAACACGTTTACCCACACGTGAACACACACACTCTCCCCCACAAACACACACACAAACACATACACACACTCAAAAACACACAAGCATAGACACACACGCACCCACGCACATACACACACACTCACAAACACACAAGCACAGACACGGACACACACACACACACACACACAAGCACTGACATGCACACACACTCACCCACGAACATGCACACACACACACGCACACGCACTCACCCACGAACATACACACACGCACACACATATACAAACACATATACAAACACACACACACACACACACACACACACACAGACACATTCACAAACACACACACACACACACACTCACTCAACACCAACACACAGCCAACAGTGTTATTCAGAGTATTCAGAGCATTTCTGTGTGAAAGGTAAGTATAGAAAATGTAGACTGCTGCTCCCTTCCTTGTGAAACAGCAATGCCACACAGACCAGACCTCTGACAGACCCTGACTGTGCCTTTCTGTAATGTGTCACACAGACCGGGTCTCTGACAGACCCTGACTGTGCCTTTCTGTAATGTGTCACGGCCTGTAGCATAGTGGTTAAGGTAAATGACTGGGACACGCAAGGTCAGTGGTTCTAATCCCGGTGTAGCCACAATAAGATCCGCACAGCCGTTGGGCCCTTGAGCAAGGCCCTTAACCCTGCATTGCTCCAGGGGAGGATTGTCTCCTGCTTAGTCTAATCAACTGTATGTCGCTCTGGATAAGAGCGTCTGCCAAATGCCAATAATGTAATGTAATGTCACACAGACCCTGACTGTGCCTTTGACTGTCTTTTAGTCTTCATACAGGTCATGGAAGGAAACAACTTTTTTTCTTTCCATAGCAATTCTCTGATAGGAATTATGCATTTTATTATATTTTCTAGTGCAATTCAGTGCTTCCGAAATGAGAACCATTATTCTGTAGATTTGAATAGTACTTCAACTATCAATAATGCCAAGGTATGAATAAAAAAAAAAGAAGATGAAAAATCTGAATTACCTTCCACAACCTATTCATTCTACTTACAATTCTATAGCACTGTAAAAGCGCAAGTTATTTTGGGAAGGAAGAAAATATATGAGCATTTCTTTTTTTAAATGTATTATTTAAAATACAAGATATGAAAAGACTTTTTTTCTGGTTCAGCAATGCACATAATAATACGTCTGACTAATACATACAGATTTAACATCACCACATTTATGCATGTGTGAAATAACAATTGAATGCAGGCATATTATTAGACAGAAAGAATTACGTCTCAGCCACATTTAATAGTACTTAAGTGTAATAGTTAACTCAAGCATACATGGATATAGGAATTTTCTCAGAAGTGGGGAAAAAAATGAACAGGTTGCAGGTATACATATCGCTGAATGGGTTAGTATATTTCAAAGACGGGTTTACAATGCCTTTGTCAGACTACATTTAGAGTACTGCATTTTGGGTACCAGACCATATAAAGGATCTAGACTTAATCCGCTTGCTTGACTTTATTACTTCCTGTGCCAGGATATGGCTGCAGCAGTGGCCTGTCATCTTTTACTGTCTCTCCCCGCATTGAAACCCTAGAGTAAGAGAAAGAGACATCACTACAGCCATATCCTTTTCACAGGAACTCATTAAGTAAAGCCAGGATATGGCTGCAGCAGTGTCTTGCCATCTTTTACTGTCTTTCCTGCCTCTACCCATGTCAGCTCCCTCTTCTACAATCCCAGTCCAAGGTCGTTCCATAAGTGACCTTTTTTCTGTGTCTCTTTCTCTGACCCTAGGGTCTTCATGTGGGGACCCGGTGAGCAAAAGATGGAATCTAGATAGGGCTGGAACTTTGGGACTGAGAGACATTTTGCCCCAAACGGACCAAGGTAACCCCAATGTAGCTCACCTTTCTACTAAATATTGCCTAGATATTTAGACATATCTAGCCAGGTGAAAACCCACCTATATTTGGTTGACAAGTAAAAAGTTTCCAGCTATATGTACCCAGGCTATATTCAGATGAAACCGGATCTAAATTGGAGCAATTATGTCAAAATGTCTCTCAATCACAGGCTTCTAGCCCTCTATGATGTCTAGATCAGCCTAGATTCTGCCCTTTGCTCACTGGGGAGTGGACTAGCCTGACAACAGCGCTTTTTTAAACCTTCAAAGCACACAGCCAGCCTCTGGTGCCAGCGCTGAACCGTCTCCAGGGGACTGACCTGGCGGTGGGTTCCCTTTCAGATGCTCCTGTCGGACATCTTTGTGGGACAGCTTGTGGGAGGCCTTTCATAGGCTTCGATCGTTCAGGGAAAGGGAGCTAGATCTCACATCATCTTTCTCTGTACCTAGGGTTGCCACATTTGATTTGTGAAAAACCGGGACATTTGACAGGCCATTATTCATTCAGAAAAGTGCTCTCTATTTGCCCAGTCTGAGTTGTACGTTGTGTATCTTTTTTTGTTGTTTTTTTGCTGCTGGTTGCTTGTCTGATTTTATTCTTTCATCCTCCTTGTCTGTCTCTCCCCCCATTTTATAAAACCGACAAAATAAAAAAATAGATAAATCAGAAGTATTAGGCGATTACCTCTAGGCTAATAGCTAGCCGAACTTTCCCATGGTGGGGTCGTTGAAGTGAATGCACGCGCCAGACTGAGAGCCCGTGCAGCCGTTGCTAGGTGATAAGGTAAACTTTCGTATTACTGCTACCAATTAAAAGAAGTATAGGCATATGGCCAATAGTCGCTGTGTTTTACTCATTTTTACCTGTTTACAGACACGGGATTGGATGTCTAAACATGAAAAGGAAAAAACAGAATAGCAGTAGAAGAATCCGGTTTTATTTGGAACTCTTGACATTTAGAAGTACAAAAAAACGTATCCCGGGAAAGAATAGTCATTTTCCGGGGCACTCGCTCGAAAAAGAGAACAATCCCAGGAAAACCAGAACGTGTGGCAACCCTATCTGTACCTGATCTTTGTTTTTCGGGCTTGACTCCCAAGACGCTATGGCGACTCAGTAGACTGAGAACAACACATTATTTTTTCCGCTGGTATGTTTGGGCGACATGGCTCAGGCAGTAAGAGCAGTCGTCTGGCAGTCGGAGGGTTGCCGGTTCAATCCCCCGCCCGGGCTGTGTCGAAGTGTCCCTGCGCAAGACATCTAACCCCCAAATGCTCCTGAGGAGCTAGTTGGTGCCTTGCATGGCAGCCAATCGCCATTGGTGTATGAATGGGTGAATGAGAAGCATCAATTGTACTGCGCTTTGGCTAAAGGCGCTATATAAATGCCAACCATTTACCATTTACCATTTGATGTCTTCTTTGCGGAGTTATGGCATCTGACTCCACGGAGAAGCACTCTGAGAGTGCACTGTTGTTCGATTTGACACACTCGAAGTTTCTGGACTGGACACAGATGATCGCGGCTCAAAATACATTCGGTGCCGCACCGGTTGGGATCCTCCACAGGCCGTACCGCTTAATGTTTATGTTTAGGGTTGTGTTCCAGCCAGAGACAAGCTGAGGAATCGGCACATTCGGGCTGTTTAACTTCACCTCTGGCCTGCAAGGCCCTGACCTCAGATTTGTGTAGTGAGCTGTATGTCACACAGCTTCTCTGATCCCTCCACAGTGTTCCTCTTTGAGCTTTGCCAGTTCATTTGAATTTCAGGTTTCTTTCTTGTGGTTTGAGATCATGTAATGTTTTGGCAGAACGAAAATGATTCTCGAGCCATGCTGCACTGAGCTAATGGTGCGCAACAAACACGCCCGTCCCCGTTCACCTCCACACACACACCCACTCACACACACACACTCGCACACACACACACACACACACACACACACACACACAAAAGACCAAACAAAGAGGACAGGTAGCTTTTACAAATGACTAAAGGGCAGGACTGTTTGTCTCTAAAACCAAAATGGCCGAAAAGAGTTTATCCATTAACAGACACTTCTGAAACACTCTTTTCACATTTCTCAAGCACCCTTCTGTTCCATTTAATATAAAAAAACAAAAAAAACCCTCAGAGTTATATCAAGATCAGCCTTCCTATTAATTAACGTACAATGATGTGTTCCGGGGAAATGTGCACGCATGAAAGCCTGTTCTGTCAGGCCTGGGTGACAGACATTGCACCACCAACAATAGACGGATGCTAATGGCATCGCTAATGCGCTTTTAAACCAGCACCATTGTGGCCTCTGACTTCCCCTCTTCTGTCCAATTAAAGAGCAGCAGAAAGAGAGACACACTGGAACACAGTACACATTAATATACAGAGAAACCCGGTACATTAACACTGATGGATTTGCTGGATGAATGAGGACGAATCTGGCAGGGAGAATAAGGGGGCCGGTAAGGGGGGGGCGGGGCTTAAAAACGAAGCCAGATTTTTTCACAGCTCACCATTTTATGAGCGCAAACGTGAGATCTGGAGACATATTACTTCCTTCAGATCTGAAGAGGCAGTTGAGTGCGCGTAGCTGGTAATTAGTCTTAGCATAAGGGTGCTAGCCACAAAATTGTGTATCGGACAGATAGGGCACCGGGCCACTGGAAAGGGGAGGCTTGTTAAGAAGGCGACTGACTGGTTTCACTCCTTATCCTTTTCACACCTGCACTGGTAGGCGAGGAGCCTTCCCGCCACTCGAGCCACTGCACTAATTAGTAAAGGCCTCTGCTGGTCAGCCTGATCTCTGAACCCAGGTCCCCGTCTACTTAGTCTGCTGCCGTCTCTGACGCCGGTCCAATTAGTGCGATTTTGCAAGTCAGGCGGCAAGAGACACATTACGGCGTTAACTGCGCTCCTTCCTAACACCTGCAGGCAGACTGTGTAATTTTGGGTCTCGTATATATCCCCGTAATTTGTCCCAGAACTTTACCAATAACAATTATTGCCTGTGGTGATCCTGAAGCGAAACCGCGTGATTCTTAAAAAGCTGCCCTTTAAAAAAAAAAACAAAAAAAAAACACCCTTTCAAAAAGGTGTCAAGTGCTGCTACAGCTTAAAAAAAACTCTTCTACCGTTTCAAAAAAGAACATTTCTCCAGACCAGACTTTTCCTCAGGAGAACATTTCTCAGCTGGAGAAAGTACAGCTGGTGCAGTCTAATCAAAGGGGAAGGAGAGAGCTCTTGCAGCTTGATGAAAACCTACCAATAATAAAAAATAATGAAAATACTGGTGGCTACTTCTTCTAAAAGTCATTGCAGTCATATTTCTAGTTGGATAATTCACAAAGCTTACAGTCGAGTATGTTACACAAAAACCTATTTTCTTTTGTTTACTTAATAGTTTGCCGGGGAGCTGTGAGATAAAAGTCTGAGCAGTATGTTTTTATGTTTTATGATAACTCTTGTATTGTACCATATTTCAGAGTATATTCTCCAAGATTTCCATTTGAGTTACTAAACCTTATTTAAGTTATTAAGTTATTGTCCGTGATGTGAAGCAAAACAAAATTTGTTGAATTAACTACATGGGAAGAATGTTTTTAAATTGAAATTTAAAATAAGTTAAAGATTTAAAATGTCTAAAACAATTGTGTAAAACGATAAGCAGCGATAAAATGCAGTAATAATCTATGACCCAGTACAATTTGAATATTGACAGAACCTTACACTGGCCAATCAGCATGCCTGTAGCTCTCTATGAAAGGAAATAAGATAAAATATTGTACATGGACTGTAAATGTATACAGTAAATAACCAAAAAATTGACCTGTTTTCAGAGAGATGTCACAACCTACATCCTCCAGCAGGCATTGAGGTGCACCGAACAATGCAAAAATGAATATGTTCTCATCTTCAGATATGCGTATGCTGAACTTTCTAACCGGCTACCAATACTAATTTAAGCATTGCCACTGTTAAAGGTCCCATATTGTTTATAACATTTCCCTTGCTAAGTGGATGATAAAGGAGTTGTATAAAAAGGTGCTATAAAAACACATTTGTGTGTGTGTGTGTGCGTGTGTGTGTGTGTGTGCGTGTGCATATTTGTGCATGTGCGTGGAGTGTATGTATCCATGCACGGTATACACAGGCAACTATCATTCCACCTTTTTTTTTTTTTTATCTCACACTTTATGCATTTAGCAGACACTCTTATCCACACTTATGCACGCAATTTAAACAGCTTACATTCTCCTTACCTACAGTCAATTAACACGACTGTATATTTAGTGAAGAAATCAAGGTTAAAATGTACATCTGGAGCAGGAACCATGGTTTCTCTAGACGGGTGCTTGCACTTTGAGCAGGACTAGAAACCAAAATGAAAGAGCGGGAAATCCGAAGATAAGCCATATTCTTTAAGGAAACCAGGGAGAAGGAGACCTGGGATATGCTGTGAATCCGAGGAGTCGGATAACTTTCCAACTTTCCTCAAAGTCTCCTTTCAGTCAAGACCAGGGAGAAAAGGTTTTGACACAGGCTGCCGTAGCCAAATATAAGTGTAGCTGTGCTGTGTTAAGGGAACCGTCTTGCAGCAGATGCCGTCTCTTAAAAACGACCAGAGCCGGCTCCAGGATTTCGGTTGGTGGGGGTGTGGTGTATTGGGGTTAGGGGGTAGTGATTCAGAACCAGGTAACCGGTGCAAGGACAATGCGATAAAAACCTGAATGGTGTGGCCCTAAACGACCATATAGAGTGTCTATGCCAGCAGTCGTCTGAATCAAGACATCTCGCTCTCTCTCTCCATTGCTGCTGTACACACCCATCCCAAGTGGCTCCCAGAATTAGTCTGCCTGGCGTGTGTGTGTGTGTGTGCGGGCTGTTGCCCTGAACCTGCATAATGAATGCGTTTTAACCTCAAGCCTCTGTTGTGACATCGCTGCAATGCTCTCTGCGCTGCAAACAAACTCTTAACAAGTGCTTTAGTCTTGTAATGGGACTTGGAATCCTATTTTTCTTCCCCTCAAGTTGAAAATATTACCCCGTTTTAAACAACATTTTGCTTGACTGGTGAAATTGTTTTACCCCACTGGCAAATCTGGAAATGAGTAAAACTGTCTGAACCTCCTTGGCAATCTTTCCGTCTTATTTAGCCAATAAAAAAACAACATTTTAAGTGTAAATACAGGACTAAAACGCTTGTTAAGTTAAGTCGTGCTTCACGCGTTTTTGCCGTGTGGCCCCTGCATTACTGAGCATGCTCAGAGAGTTGTCACAGTCATCTCCTGGTCAGAGCGGATGCCTTGGCAACGCTGGGCACTCGCTGCACGATGGCGTGCTCATGCAGACACTACTCTCTGTCTGCAGGGCCGAGGTGTAGACGGCAGCTTATCGGATCGCCCGGGTCAGGTGACCCCTGTGTTTACCGCGAGGCCTCAATGAGGCGCACCCCACAGCGCCTCCCTCAGGAACACGCTGACATTTCGCATAAAACCAAAAATAACAAGTATTTTAGTCTTATATGACTTAAAGGTTAAAGGTACAATAGGTAATTTCGGACTTTGAATGGTCAAGAGAGGAATTGCAGCAACAAACACGCTCAAACCACAACATCCCACCCCTTCTCTGTGAACATGCTGACGTTGATTGAACGCCATTGGCTGTGGCAATTTTCAACCAATGAGCTTGAATTATTGTACAGCTATACGATGTTTTGGTACAGAGTGCCTGCCCGTCAACTGCATATTTTGAAACCTGAATTTAAGGTCTATAAACACAGGCAGAGGGTGAGTCAACATGTCACTGAGCCTTTTTCAATGATGGATTTACAGTGGTAACAATGTTTTAACACAAAAATCTTACCTGTACCTTTCAGATCATATTTCTTTGACTTTTTTGTAAAAAAAAAAAGGAGGAAATTACTACCAATGAGGTGAGACAGTTAGACTCATTTCAAGAATTGCCAATGGAATAAGAAAATTTAACCTGTCAAGCAAATCTCATCTCAAGATTTGCCAGTGGAATAGACAATTTTCACTTGTCAAGGAAACATTAACTTAAAACAAGCCAATATTTTCTACTCAAAAAGAAAAAAAGATCTTAAGTCTTATCAAAACACTACATTTCTTGTTAAGACGGTCACTTTTCTGCAGTGAGGGAGGTGTTGCTGTTCCTCCCAGCGTATGGTACCCCTATTCACACACAAACCCTGGCCCTTGGCCGTTTAGCCGCTAAAAGCCTAATTGCCCGGCTGATAAACACAGCTCAATTATACATATGCTGAGCTCTGATGAGGGACTGGCTGTGTCTGCTGGGTCACGCCAAGCCGGGGAGAGATGGTGTAAATACTCGCCCGTGGGCAAAAACGTGTCACCTGCTTTTATTTCCATTCGCTCTCAAGTAGGAAAGCAAGCAGATGGCCAGATTTCAGTATCTACTGTGTGTCGTAGACCAGGGCCGCCCAACCCTGTTTCTGGAGATCTACCTTCCAACGAAGCCCACCTCGTTCAACAGCTAGAGATCTCACTGAGCTGCTAGTTATTCAAATCAGGTGTGCCAAATTAGGGTTGGAGTGCAGATCTCCAGGAAGAAGGCTGGGCAGGCCTGTCATAGACAGTACGGTGAAATCACAAGCCTAGATTGGCTGAAAGGCCGGTTCTCATCTTCAGATATTCTCCTATTTCTCCCAGAGCTTTGGCCCAGAGTGCATGTGTTTGGAGAAGGCCTAATCATATGAACACAGTTTCACTTTCTCGGCATTTTCCAACATGACAAAGCCACGAATCTCCACATTCCTGTGTGTGTGTGATGTTCTTGGGAACAGACAGAATCACAGAATCACAGGGGGGCGTATCTGTCTCTGGTTTCCACAGCCTTAATTACTCAATTAGCCCTAACATTAACGGCATCTGATGTTTGAGCTACATTACAAGCACGTGAATGACAGCTGAAGACTGCTCTTGTGTCCGTATATGAAGCATTTTACTGTGACCTAATCTACGGGTGAACCAGTGTTGGTGTACATAGGCAGTCAGCTTATTTAGATAATTGGTGGAAACAAAAACCTGCATACACATTGGCCCTCCAGGGCCAGAATTGCCTACCCTTGCTCTACTGTTTGTGGTTTGGTTGAAGATCTCTCTTCAGTTCCCCATGTCTACCCCAACCCCACTCGCCCATCCCGGTCTTACAGCCTGTTAACAAGCTGCCTGCTAACAAACATGCAAGGAAGCATCCATTTTCTCTTGGCTTCAGATCCACGCGAGGGGGGAAAAAGCACAGAAAAAAGCGAGGCCCTGCTGATTATTAGGCTGAAGGTCCGTTGGGAGATGGAGCGCTTTGATTAATCTGCCCTAACTTAGCTCACGCTCGGCGCGAAAACTTTTCACAGGGAAGAGGAGCGAGGGAGGGAGGGGGAGGCCGGGTCCCTGGCGGACAGCTGATCTGACAGTTTAGTTCAATAACGGTATAAGTTGCCTTTCCTCTGATTATCCGTTATCTGCGGATGCCTGTATTAATCAGGGCGCGCTGCTCCAGAGTGCGGCGGTGGGCTTTGAGACTGTGCGCTGAGACCTCTCCGCCCTTTCTCAGGCTTATACCGAGAGTGTGACATCAAGGACAACCGTCTCTCGCTGACTCTGACGGAGCTTCCCGCTCCAATTAAAGCGCCTCGGAGAGAGGAGGTCTCGTGGGGACGCTGGACACGGCGGCCATTTTGTAGGCGGTGTGGACCTCTTGCTTGGCTTGATACATGCGGGACCGTCGACAGGCTCTTTAGATAAATCACAGCATCCACGCTTTTTAAATGTATTCAGCCCTCCTCATTATTGAGACCACTACAACCGCTTTGCTGAGCTCCCCTGTTGCAGCGCAACAACATGGTACATAGCTAATTAAAGAAGAGAACTTAAAAAGAGAACTTAAAAGTTTTAAGTTCTCTGCCCCTTCGAGCTGGAATGAACTTCAAAAAGCCATGGAGCTCCTAAATCACATTTCTCTCCAGTCTTCAATATTTAAATTGGGTGCTTAAGAAATGCCTAAATTGATATTTAAAAGTGTTATTTTAGATTTGTTGCTATTGGAATATTTTGATGTTTTATGTTGTTATTGCCTGAAACCGTATGTGCTGCTTTTTTGGCCAGGTCTCTCTCTTGCAGAAGAGATTTTGAATCTCAACGAGACCAACCTGGTGAAATAAAGGTTCAAATCAGAAGAGCCTCAGGCCAGGGCCTGCTGGGCTTTGTTGTTGGACGTGATTGGACTATTTCATTCTGTATCAGCTAGTTTCTTGGGTCTGATTGGTTGCTGATTTTAAGGTGAGAACAAAAATAAGCAGACTATGTTGCTCTCCCGGACCAGGGACGTGTGTAATGAAGCAGGATTACTGAGTTAGCTGGATAAGTTCATCAAGGAAAACCCAGAAACCTTCCGGTACTGGAACATTGACTGGAGTAAAAACAACTGTTCCGGGTTTTACTCTGTGAATTTATCCAGCTAATTCCGTAATCGTGCTTTTTGCTTATACCCCCTGGATTGGAGACCTCTCATATATGCAAATATATATCCCCCCTCATAAATGCAAATGTATATTACACAACTCTTTCTAATTTATTTATTTATTGTTTGTTGTGTTGTGTTATTTTCCACATTAAAAGCCCCATGCATACTGAAAGGAAGTTATAGTAAGCATTAAGGGCAACAGATACAAAACCTTGCACAAAACACAACACTGGGCACTTTTACAAGTTGTAAACTTCTTGCAACTCTGCAACTTTGCCAATGACTTCACCTCAGCAAAACAAAATTATTACAATATCAAGATAAGAAGCCGAACTAATTTGAAATCGAAAGCATATCTTTTTTTTTTTTTTACCTTTTAATTGAAGGTGGTTGACATTCCCTGAAAGAAGTGGATACAGAAGTACAGGCACGCTGGGTAATTGGGGGAGAAATTCAACAACAACCCTTCAGAAAGACCTTTAATAGTACATTCCCCACGACAGGTACAAGCTTTCTAACATCATTCTGCACTTTCACTTACTCCTGCATTATACTGAGCTGGCTCATTGCCATTTACTCTGTCATTGAACCCCTTCTTTTTCACAAACAGTTTTGTTTCACTGACAAGGAGAACACACTTTCCACAATTATCTCCCGGGAGATTTCACCTGTAAGTCCAAACAAATGAAAGATCTAACCTCTTTCTGACAGAATCACCAGTCGTGCGGCGCATGCAGAAAATTTAAGCTAATCGGACTAATTTTAAGTCCTGAGATCTTGAATGAGGAATATTTATTCTTCACAACACATATTTCCGACATTGTCCTTAAGAGGTCAAATCGTCCATTAAGTGTGAGAACAATTAACAGCTCATTGTCATTCCGAGGTTGCAGTTATGGTAGAAATGAAAAGCCGGGGCTCATTCCAAACGTTTATTTTTCTCCACTATTTTCCTTTCCTTGCTCCTGAAATCGGTCAAGCTCCGCCATCTTTAAGGACCTTCCAACCCTTTAAATGTTCCTTCTAGGAGCTAGAAATAGAAGTCAGGAACTCCCCGTCTTTCCTTTGTGCGAGAAAACATCAGCGCATCCGATGGAAGTAATTTTTCGGAAAGTCTGGCGTATAAATGATCGACCTGCGGATCCGCCTCTCCCCATCTGCCACGTCGTGGCTTCGAAGTGACGTTTGTAGGAGGAAGGACGTTCCATTCGCCTAATTCACGTTTTCTCGACTTCCCTGATCTTTACTTATTTACTTTACTTTTCTTTCATCTTTTCCTAGCTTCTTCCGATGGGTGAAGCAAGGGGCAAGAAAAGGAGAAAAGAAAAGGAAAAAGGGATAAGAAAACATAAGGGATTGGAATGAGCCCCAGGACTAACAGTGGGTCCTTGGGACTGTGTTTGACACCCTCCAGTCTAACCACGGTGATTTTAATGTTGTATACAAAGGGGTGCTCCTATACCTCCAGAAGCACAATGTCCACATCACTGTGCTGGGGGGTTTGAATGAACATTTATTCCAGAAAGAGCAAAATGTCCCCCAGTGACTCACCAACAACACCTGTTCCAGCAGCAGGATAGTCGCCTTTAAGGAGGACTATATTGAATTCTCCCTCTCATGTTCCCTCTTGTGACTGAGTAAATGTTATAATACTTAAAGAGAGTGTGAGTTTTGGACACCCACGCCCTGCGCTCGACTCATAGCTCTGACTCACACACCTCCCCGCTCTCTCTCTCTCTCAAACACCTCGACAGACGCTCGGTTTCCAGACGAGACCAGACACAATCCGGTCTGAGGATGACGCACGCTCTCTCCGTCATCCTAAACCGAAAGGTAAACAGGCCTCGTATCCCCCACGGAGAACCCAGCTGGGGGTTCACCGCGAGCGGAGCCAGTGCTTCAATGCAGCAAATTTGTACAATTTCCACCTCCCCGTAGCACAAAAGCTTCGCGTAATAATGTCAGGAAATGAATACACAAATTAACATAGGAGGAGAAAATAATAAATAAGTGGAGCAATAACGAACGAAAGAGAACACGGAGAGCGTTCAGAGAACTTCCAGTAAGGTCCCTTCCGTGGCTATTTCTCGGAGACTAATCAGCCTGAGGCAGGCGGTTCATTTAAGGTGATTATTTTCGAAGGCCCGCTACCATCCATCCATCCATCCATTATCTTAACCCGCTTATCCTGAACAGGGTTGCAGGGCGGGCTGGAGCCTATCCCAGCATACATTGGGCGAAAGGCGGGAATACACCCTGGACAGGTCGCCAGTCCATCGCAGGGCACACACACCATTCACTCACACACTCATACCCACGGGCAATTTAGACTCTCCAATCAGCCTAACCTGCATGTTTTTGGACTGCGGGAGGAAACCGGAGTACCCGGAGGAAACCCACGCAAACACGGGGAGAACATGCAAACTCCGTACAGAGAGGGCCCCGGCCGACGGGGATTCGAACCCAGGACCTCCTTGCTGTGAGGCGGCAGTGCTACCCACTGCACCAGGCCCGCTACCTTTCCTCAATAATGTGTTCCCCCGTTTGCCCGCCTCGCTCGAGTGCCCGCCGGCGGATGTAGCGTTCGCGGCTAACACACGCATTAGCATCGCCGCGCGGAGCGGGAGGCCCGCGCACAGGCACTCTGGCCTTGGAGCGCCTCGCTGTCCTGCGTCTGAATGGCCGCCTAATGCGGGAAACGCGGACAATGGGCCGCGGCCGAGCCGATGCCCTCTCCGGGGCGGCGCCGAGAGCGTTTCCACCAGGGGCCCGCGGCTCTGAGAACGACAGCGGCGCAAGGGGTCGTTCTCTTTCCCTCCTCCGAGCTGCGTTTCCGTATAACCGGTCCTTCGCTCTCCGTGTGTATCCCCTAACAAAGAGGGTGGAGAGATTCCGAAAAACCGACCGTCGGTTTTGGTATGAACGTCACCCGGGGTTGCCAGATGCCTGGTTTAAAAAAAAATGTTGTTACGTGTTTTGTTTGTGGTCCCGGGCCAGACATTATCACGTCTGCTCTGAGTTATTGATGTAAGAAATGTACCAGTAGTTCCAGTAGTTTTTAAATGAATTTGCATCTCAATGGCCCCCCCCCGTCTGCGATCATTTCAGATAGAACCCCACTTTGTTCACGACTATGCCTCCAGCTGTGCTTGTTCTCCGGTTTTGACAAATTCTTAATCTGGCAACCGGATATCAACATCTGGGTATGTCTGAGTGTAGCGTGGCAGTGATGTAGATCCCCATACAGGCCTCAGTAGCAGCTGAGTATGGGTAATGCTGCCTGTCAGGCATCAAGCCTGGAGAAACACGAGCCAAAAATGACAACAACAAAAAAATCCCACTGTAACAAACTAACATTCCAGGTACTCGGGAGCAATGCCTTCATGTTGGAGACTATACACATCCCACAATGCCACAAATCCATTTGCTTCTTATGAAACTCCATCCGTAGTCTCCCTCCTGTACCTTCTATGTTACTTACATTATGCTTCAGGTTTATGTAAGGACTACTAATAAGTAACATTTTGTGATGACGTTGTGACATTTATGACTGGTCCGTTAACGGTATCATTTCTGCTCTATGCGTCTGCATTGCACTGAGAATGAGGCTGTGCTCAGCTATCCAGGGCATGTAAAGCTTTGAAGAGCAGCCTTTTAAGAATGTTATTATCTTCACAATTCTAACTCGGTGTTCTAGAGCTCCATTACTGTCAGTTACCAGCTGTGTGTGTTCCATCAGCATTATGATGTTCATTTAAGAACATTCTACGCACATATTTGTGAGTATAATGTTCTGCTCACAAATATGTGAGTAAAGGTTTAAAGGGGTATCAGAGCCACTGAGATACAATATCCCTGGCCCATTTCATCAGAGAAGATCTGGAGAAGGGTTGATATCATGGTCTATAAATGAACAGCTGATGTTCTATTCAGCTCATATTCTGCTCCATGTAGCAGGGCTGAACGAGTGGATAAGTTACCGGCACTGAATTTGCCACTCTTCCCTACAACTCAGGTACAACAATCTACCCTGGGATTTGGAGTGGATTTAACAGTGCAGCTGAAAAAACGGATCATATATAACATGGGATTTCAATGAAATAACAGGCGACATCTCCGAGGAAATCACTTTTGAGCGCAATAAACAATAAACAGTTATCACTTTTTTCACAGGATTGAAATCAATCGATCAAGGATCTGTGATTTATTATTAAGGTTTTCAAAAATCTTACAAAGCATGGATGTAATATTTTTTTTCCAAGATAGTATATGAAAGGAGAGGGAGTGGTGTTGGGGGGATCTCTGAAGAATGCAATGTGTTTCCTTGAGAATGAAGAACGCAGAATCTTGTTCATGCGAGGCTTTTCGGTGTACTCCCTTCAGCACCCACTAGAGGGCACACTTGCACAATGGAGAGCCGCTACCACAGGTGGATGGAGCACATTTGCATTGTGAATACTCTCCTCTCCAGCTCTTAAAAGCATGGATCAGACATATATCTATGGATGACAGCGCTCCCAGAGCTGAATATCTGGGGTGCCCTCTCGAAATGTGAACGGCAGAGCTCGGCTAATTAATGTGTGGGCATTGTGGTGCGATGCGCCTCCCCTCTCTATGTGCGAAAGAGCCCACGGAATACGGACCGCTCTTCGCAATTCCCTCCTCGCTGGCTGCTTTGCTGCGACTTCATCCCCGCTGAATTTTTCCTTTGGCACGCCAACGACCTGACAGGCAGTCAACCTCCCGGAAAATTCCGCCAAAAAATTCCGGCAAGTTTTTATCCCAAGACTCTCCTACCCGCTACGGCTGTGTTAGGCCACGGGTAAATAAGGCAGCTGACTTACACAAGTTCACAAGTTCTCGGCTTTTAAAAACACGCCGCTTTGAGCACATAAAATGGAGGTGCCTGTTTCTCAGGAAAGGAGGTTTATTTTGCTTCATGTCGTGGACGCTTCATATTTAGACAGGCCCTCAGTTGCGTTGTTGATGTGTTTATTTATCACCGTGTAGTGCGCTGCTATGAGCTGCTCGTCTTATAAGCAACTGCCAATTATTTTACTTGAATAGGTCAGACTGTGGAGTGAAGGATATGTACGCTTGACGGCCACCCCGGATTCTCACTCTGTGATTTCTAACGAGGTTCCTCAAACACAGATCACAACACATGCCTGCGGGCAAACACTTGATTGAATACGGGATCCTGATGCATCTAAAGCAGTACATCTGAATGGTATTCATGAGGTCTCGTGATCGGCTGCTTTCAAAGCAGAGTCATTCCCTGATAGCACGTCCGTCTGCCAAGGGCAGCCATTCCTGGAGACTACACACACACGCTATATACAGCAGCCATTCCTTGGAGACTACACATACGTACTATATACAGCAGCTGTTCCTGAAGACTACACATGTGTACTATACACAACAGCCATTCCTGGAGACTACACACACGTACTATACACAACAGCCATTCCTGGAGACTACACACACGTACTATACACAGCAGCCATTCCTGGAGACTACACACACGTACTATACACAACAGCCATTCCTGGAGACTACACACACGTACTATACACAGCAGCCATTCGCACGTCTCAGAGATGCAAGAGATGCCTGGCAACCAGCCAGGAGAATCGATGTGTGGACAGTATCACACAGCGTGGTGCTAAACCTTCTCCTGCCGTTCTGCTCACTCGTACGACCTCCTCTCCGCAAATATCCGTACAGTCTCCGGGATCCGACCAGAGCACTTTCCTGTTTCACTACACATGAACTCTTGCGATGAAGTGAACATGAAGCGCTTTTACACTACAGTACAGTACAAGCATATTCCTAAAAATGAATAGCCCACAAATCCCAAGTGCAGTCTCACATGAACACGCCACTTTTAGGAGTTTCAGCCCTAAAAGCTCAAAAGCGGTACATCCCTATGTTGTGTGATGAATGCACCAGGCAAATCGACTGCATGCATATAGTGCTTTTATCCAAAGGGCTTTACAACTGTCGCCTCTCTCTCTCTCTCTCACACACACACACACACACACACACACGGCGATAGGCTACTATGCAAGGAGCAAAGGCTGCTATGGTGGTCAGGTGTAATTGGGGATTAGGTGTCCTCGACACACCCAGGGCGGTGGATCGAACTGGCACCCTTCCGACTGCCAGACCACCGTTCTTACCTCCTGAGCTAATGTCTCCCCGAAGCCCAAGATCTTCTCAACCGTGCCAACATTGTTCTCCCCGGTCACGTACCCGCAGACAGAGCCTCGCCGTCTGAGCAGGGTTTTACAGCGTTTGTTCTCGTTTCGCTCGAGCGTGCTGAGATGGGGTGAGAAGAACGCTCGCACACCCACGGACACTCCACGGTGTGGGGCCATTTCGGGTGTTTGTTCTCCCGAGAATTTACGACCCGGGCTAAGCTTCAGGAGGCGTGTGCTGACTGTGTGCACGGTCAGGAGTCTGGAGTCCTGTTTGCAATCTGTCTACTGAAACTGAGAGCAAAAAAAAAAAGAGAAAAAAAAGAGTGCATTAGGTCACCTTCAACTTGAGTCAGCTACACTTTAAAAAGCTGAGCAGATTTCACTTTTGAGATTGACCACCCGCCCATCAACCCCCCCCCCCCCCATCCCCCGTAACACCCCCCTCACCCTTCAATGCCGTATAGGCAAATACTGCATCAAAACAGCTTTTCAGATGTTTATGGAGCAGGTCGGAATATTGAAAGAGCAATGCATTTTAGACACGATTGCACATTACATCCTAGCGTGATTTGATTTATTACTGGCTCTCTGCTTGAAAACATTGAAGAAATGCAGCAGAATTTGACATATTGGGAAGAAAGGCGTTGCATTCGGACTGGTGTTCACCATAGAAGGCCAGTTTTCTGGCTGATTCCTGGGCTGGCTCCAACTTGGTTTTTTAAAAACTTTATACACTACAAGATGTCCAGTGTTAATTCATCTCTAATAGTTTATATGGGTCCCACCTGGAGTTAGCACTGAGCATTTACTGTGTAAAAATGTCCCCCAATTCCCCAATAGATAATTCCTGATTATTTAGTAAGTTGTGAATACCCCTTATGAATATTGCTTTGATACAACTACAATAGGCATAGAGAATAGCAATAGTCATAAGGCATGAATAAATCTCTATATTTCTGTATACTTTAGCCACAGATGCTTCCAGTGGTAATGCAGTCAGAACTTGTGTGTTCTATCGATAAAAATAAAAATCTATGTGAACCGTGCAAACAATCTCACAGAGCAAATTAGCAGGAAAACAAACTGCACCGTTTAATACATTTGTCTAGTGGTGACTTCTAGATTTAATCATTTCTGAAACAAAGCACAGCGAAAGCATTAATACCAATGCAGAATAAATGCTTTGGAACAATGAAATGAATGTAAGGAATGACTCAAAGGGGCCTTAACGTTGTTAGTCACAGTTTCTCTTGTCATACAAATTACAGGCAAATGAATTTACAGGCAAGCTGTCCCTCTAAAAATCATGTCCCTCTAATCTTTCTCATTGAGTGGTCTCGTGGTTTGTGGGGCTCGTGGTTTCTGTCTTTTTTGGATTTAGGATGAATAATTGGCAGATTGATTGGCAGATAGGTAGACGCTTTACACCACAGAAATGTCAGGTGTAGCACTCAACACAGATACAAATGAAGAAAACAAACAAACAAACAAACAAACACAACAATTAGTAAAAGACTGAGAAACCTTTAAAACACAGGTCTTAGAACCCATGTTGGAATAAGACTAAGAATAGCTTGTTAAGAAAAATTACCACAGCGGTTATTCTGTTTGTGGAAAGAATCCCTTTGTGACTAATGACTAAAATATAGTTAATGAAGACAAACCCACGCTGTAGCTTCAAACATTAGTTGATTTGAAAACAGATTTGTAATCAGCTCATCTAGCTTGACAGTTGTACCACAGGAATTTCAAAACCTCCACTAAAGGTATGAATGGGCTTATGGGCACGAAGAGAGATACATCTAGTTTTACAATCTAGTGTGGTGATGATGATGATGACGATTATCAATAAGTGCATTAACCCTCCTATTACGTTAAGATTTTGATTACCACTTTTATGTTTGGGGTCAAATTGAGCCAAACAGTTTAAATAAGCACACAATTATTGTAGTATACAGTGGCGTGAAAAAGTGTTTGCCCCCCTTCCTGATTTCTTATTTTTTTGCATGTTTGTCACACTTAAATGTTTCAGATCAAACAAATTTAAATATTAGTCAAAGACAACACAAGTAAACACAAAATGCAGTTTTTAAATGAAGGTTTTTATTATTAAGGGAGAAAAAAAATCCAAACCTGTGTGAAAAAGTGATTGCCCCCTAAACCCAATAACTGGGTGGGCCACGCTTAGCAGCAACAACTGCAATCAAGCGTTTGCGATAACTTTCAATGTGTCTCTTACAGCGCTGTGGAGGAATTTTGGCCCACTCATCTTTGCAGAATTGTTGTAATTCAGCCACATTGGAGGGTTTTCGAGCATGAACCGCCTTTTTAAGGTCATGCCACAGCATCTCAATAGGATTCAGGTCAGGACTTTGACTAGGCCACTCCAAAGTCTTCATTTTGTTTTTCTTCAGCCATTCAGAGGTGGACTTGCTGGTGTGTTTTCGATCATTGTACTGCTGCAGAACCCGAGTTCGTTTCAGCTTGAGGTCACGAACAGATGGCCGACATTCTCCTTCAGGATTTTTTGGTAGACAGCAGAATTCATGGTTCCATTTATCACAGCAAGTCTTCCAGGTCCTGAAGCAGCAAAACAGCCCCAGACCATCACACTACCACCACCATATTTTACTGTTGGTATGATGTTCTTTTTCTGAAATGCGGTGTTACTTTTACGCCAGATGTAATGGGACACACACCTTCCAAAAAGTTCAACTTTTGTCTCATCAGACCACAGAGTATTTTCCCAAAAGTCTTGATGTTCAAGATGTTCTTTAATGTTCTTTTTGCTCTGCCATGCAGGCCATTTTTGCCCAGTCTCTTTCTTATGGTGGAGTCATGAACACTGACCTTAACTGAGGCAAGTGAGGCCTGCAGTTCTTTGGATGTTGTTGTGGGGTCTTTTGTGACCTCTTGGATCAGTCGTTGCTGCGCTCTCGGGGTAATTTTGGTCGGCCGGCCACTCCTGGGAAGGTTCACCACTGTTCCATGTTTTCGCCATTTGTGGATAATGGCTCTCACTGTGGTTCACTGGAGTCCCAAAGCTTTAGAAATGGCTTTATAACCTTTTCCAGACTGATAGATCTAAATTACTTTCTTTCTCATTTGTTCCTGAATTTCTTTAGATCTTGGCATGATGTCTAGCTTTTGAGGATCATTTGGTCTACTTCACTTTGTCAGGCAGGTCCTATTTAAGTGATTTCTTGATTGAGAACAGGTGTGGCAGTAATCAGGCCTGGGTGTGGCAGTAATCAGGCCTGGGTGTGGCTAGAGAAATTGAACTCAGGTTTGATAAACCACAGTTAAGTTATGTTTTAACAGGGGGGGCAATCACTTTTTCACACAGGGCCATGTAGGTTTGGATTTTTTTTCTCCCTTAATAATAGAAACCTTCATTTAAAAACTGCATTTTGTGTTTACTTGTGTTGTCTTTGACTAATATTTAAATTAGTTTGATGATCTGAAACATTTAAGTGTGACAAACATGCAAAAAAATTAGAAATCAGGACGGGGGCAAACACTTTTTCACACCTCTGTAAATATTTTGACACTTCGGTTGTCGCCTTCTTATTGTTTCCAAAATGGAAGCCTTTTATCCATGAATATGAAAAATATGTGAGAAACATCTCATTTTAGAGCCTAAGAAACAGTGAGAAAAAGTTTGGCACCTGCATGGTGCCAAACCGAGTGCTACCAGAATCATCCCCAAAGAATCACATAAAAAAGGTTGTATATTGTCGTACATTTTATACAGCTACAGAGGGTCAAAAGAACCCCACACAACGCATTTTGGAACAGGACCTAACACAGATTTATGTTTATTGCACGTTTCCCATTTAATCCCACCCAAGTAGAAAATTAGAAAAATCATACAATATCAATATGAAACAAGATTAACTGTTTTTTAAGAGATGTCAAACACTAACTGGGGTCAAATTGACCCCAAACACAATAGGAGGGTTAAACTAATACAAAATGTCTTGCTTCAGGGACAGGGGTAGGGGATGGAAATTCTGTAAATGAAACTGTCAGATCCAGATGAGGTTCATGGGCTTCCTATGAACCTCCATAGGGTTTCACGTGAACCCACCTGGGATTCGGGTGAACCCTGCCCTAACAGATCAATTGATTGGACCCATGCTGCCTGTGGGTTGGTAGCGTGTACTAACTGAGGTTAGAACCGACTCCTTTCAGAAGTGAAAGCAGGGTTTTGCTTCATCCCACTGATGGGACATTCAACATGAGTCAGGAACGATCCCGAACCCCAGCAATTCTCAAACTCCTGCACTCTGCGGTATTCGTTGAGGATAACATCCTCTCCCCCCACTGCACCAATCCTAGAACCATCCATGTTATTATTTGCGGTAACATATGAACCTGTTTTGCAATAGCGTAAGTGATGGGCTATGCATGAACATTACTTCCCAGCACTATTGACTATGTTACATTAATGAAAACAGGCTAAACCCAATGGTGGAGTTGAGTGTCAGTGCTGACCGAGTGAATCAGCAGCCCTATAATCCAGGCCTGGATTCAAGCAACATTTGTTATAAATTTGACTAAAAACCAGTCCAATTAGGCAAGTTTGGTTATCAGCAAACATGTCAAACTCAGTCTGTGAAGACAAAATGGTAACTTGCAAGACACATTTATGGGTAGTTATATTTATGTCTTAATTCCTCCCAGACTGGATTCATTTGGATTATTTACTCATCTACAAATATAAATAGATTTCAATTTAGCAATTTCAAACACAGGGCGGCACGGATGGTGCAGTGGGTAGCACTGTCGCCTCACAGCAAGGAGGTCCTGGGTTCGAATCCCCGTCAGCCGGGGCTTCTCTGTGTGGAGTTTGCTTGTTCTCCCCGTGTTTGCGTGGGTTTCCTCCGGGTACTCCGGTTTCCTCCCACAGCCCAAAGACATGCAGGTTAGGCTGATTGGAGAGTCTAAATTGCCTGTAGGTGTGTGTGAATGGTGTGTGTGCCCTGTGATGGACTGGCGACCTGTCCAGGGTGTATTCCTGCCTTTCGCCCAATGTATGCTGGGATAAGCTCCAGCCCCCTGCGACCCTGTTCAGGATAAGCGGGTTAAGATAATGGATGAATGAATGAATGAATTTCAAACATTCAGTAGGGCACAGTCATATAACAGTCCAGTATAAATTTACACAGATGTCACCTCTGTTAATTTCTTAGAAACACTGTGAGAGTTCAATTGACTGTCAAATGTGCATTTTTAAAATGCTTCAGCTACAATTTTTAACTGACTTATCAAAATGACAATGACAGGCTGTAATTGTATGAGTCAAGGACACCGTGCTTAGATACTCAGCTTGTGAAACCACCCCCCCCTCCAAAAAAACCAAAACAAAAACATAGAAGCATTGAGTTTTATGGTTTATCTGGTGATGGGAGGGAGGGAGGGAGGAAGCAATCAATGGTATTCTGTGCTATTTATGCCAGTAGGGTAGCAATCATGCTATAATAATGCTAATAGTCATAGCCTGCAATCATGTCACTTGATTCTGTCAGTAATCTTATGCTGGCCTCCTATCATGCTGGAATCCACGGTTTGCTCATAATAACATAATGTTTAGTGATAACAGTCATGATGTTTACCGTGAAATTTCAACAGATTAGTTCTGCTATGTGTGTGGGTGAGCTATATACAGTATACACGGAAACACACACTCATACACACACATAATCGCAATCTCTGTTGATTTGTTTTATTGTTTTATGAAAGCTTTTTTGGGTATGGGGAATTCTCTGTATATTAAGCAATTCTGAACTATCTGTCTGTGGTATTTATCTCCCAAAGTGGTTACTCTATATTTATCCGCGTACCTCCACACACGCCGTGTCTCTCCGCTCTCCGCTCGAGCGAGCGGTAAAACGGATGTCCGAGGAGCTTGTCAGAGCTGTGACAACATTCGCCCACTTCACTGTCTCCATATCAGCGCCTGCTGTCTCCCAGGATGCACTGCAGGACTTGAGAATGTACAGTGCAGTGGAAATGGGGGTGGGGGTGGGGGGGTGGGAGGTGTGTGTGTGTGTGTGTGTGAGTGGCGCTATTAGGCACGTCTTCATTAGCGCAGTTTCCGTGCTTTGACGTGCATCTCTGCACACCTCGATGCTTGTGGACGTGGATCAGCGCTCTGTGGAGAACCTTCTCACGGTCCCGTGGTCGTTCAGGGCCCCCTTCCTCCGCTGGGTTTCTGTTCCTGACATTTCCAGGAGATTCATTTGTGCCAGGTTGTGAGTATTTCACGTCTCAATCCCACTCTACCGCACTCCCTGAAAGAAAGGTACAAACAGGGCCTAAAAAGGTACACATGCTTGTCACTGGGGCGGTACCCTATAGGTACATAAAACTGTACCCCTAGCCAGCAATATAGAATTCATTTGTCCCTTTTTTGTTTGGAAAATGTACTCATCTGTACCCAAAGAGAACATTACTGTACTTTCAGGGATCAAATGTGACAAAAACGTACCTCCACAGTGACTTTATTTCTGAGAGAGCTGGATGAGAGAGAGAAAATAAAAAAACTAAGGCGGAAGAACCAAAAGTTATTTCAAAAAAGGAAAGTAGTACAGAGACTACATTTTTACTTTTTTTCTCTTAGCTTTTTAAAAAATTGGCAGTCAAATGACCTCCCCCCAACTCCAATCCTTTGCATTTTACTGTTAAATTGTAATCCAATTTATGCAACTTTTAAGTCTAGCCTAGGTTTATTTTCAAGTCAATTTTCTGGCTAAATAAATAAGCAACGATTTCCTCACTGTAATCAGTTCAGAAGGTTTCTGTATGATTACACTGAGCCAATAATGCAGATATTAAGGTCGAGCCGGAGGTGACAGGTTTACTTTTTTTTTTTAACAGGTTTTTTTCACCTACCCATTATGATATTTTTCATATTGAAATATACTTCCATGGGATTTTGTATTGGCAAATGTTGTGCCATTTTTAATGAAAGAATCAAGGTGGTAAATGCACTCAGGGCAGAATTCCTGTCCGGTTTCCTGTTTGTGTGTGTGTATGTGCATGCGTGTGAGCATGTGTGTGTGCATGTCTATGTGTGGTGTGGAGTATGTATGTGTTTGTGTGTGGATCTGTCTGTGTGTGTGGGTGGAGGGGAGGGTGTGCATGTGCATGAGTGTGTGTGTGGGTGTGTCTCTGTGTGTGTGTGTGTGTTTGAGTGTGTGTGTGTGGGTGGCGGGGTGTGTGTACATGAATGTGTGTGTGTGTGTGTGTGTGTGTGTGTGTGGTGGAGGTTGTATGTGTGCTTGAGGGCGGGTGTGTATGTGTGTGTGTGTGTGTGTGGGTGGCCGGAAGGGTGTGTGTATATAGTGAGTGTGGGTATGTCTGTGTGTGTGTGCGTGAGTGCGGGTGTGTGTGTGTGTGTGTGTAGTGGAGGTTGTATGTGTGCGTGAGGGCGGGTGTGTATGTGTCTGTGAGGATGTTGGAGCAGGGGATTCCCTCATAGCCGGATCCCTCCCAGGCTGTCAGCACACAGGGGTGCACCCGGGGCCTCTCCAGCACACACACTCGCCAGCCACAGTCCTCCCAGCAATGGGAACACTGCGTGGCATTAACAAACTTCTCATTAATCCTCCCCAGCCATTCAGAGAGCACCTCCTCCACAGCCATTCAGAGTGCACCTCCTCCCCAGCCATTCAGAGTGCACCTCCTCCACAGCCATGTCTTCACTCCAGCTCTACCTAAGGTCACTCTCACATTAGCATTCAGTGGAGCCGGGCAGAGCTTTTGTGTGTTTGTGTGTATGTGTGTGTGTTTGTGTGTGTGTGTGCATGTGTGTGTGTATGTGTGTGTGTGCGTTTGTGAGAGTGTGTGTATGTGTGTGTGCATTTGTGTGTGTGTGAATGTGTGTGTCAGTGTGTATGCGTGTGTGTATGCGTATGTGTGTGCGTATGCATGTGTGTGCATTTGTTTGCGTGTGTGTATGCATGTATGCATTTGTGTGTGCATCTTTGTGTGTGTTAGTGTGTGTATGTGTGTGTGTGCGTGTGTGTATGTGTGTGTGCATGTGTGTGTGCATGTGTGTGTATGTGTGTGAGTGTGTGTGTATGTGTGCATACGTGTGTATATGTGTGTGTGCATGTGTGTGTGCGTTCATGAGCGTGTGTGTGCGTTTGTGTGTGTGTATGTGTGTGTGCGTTTATGTGTGTGTGTATGCATGTGCATGTGCGTGTGCGTGTGCGTACGTGTGTGTGTACATTTGTGTGTGCCTGTGTATTTGTGTGTTTGTGTGTGTGTATGTGCGTGTCAGTGTGTGTGTGTGTGCATGTGTATGTGCGTGTGTATGTGTGTATGTGCGTGTGAGTGTGTATGTGTATGTGCGTGTGAGTGTGTGTGTATGTGTGTGTGAGTGTGTGTATGTGTGTGTGTGTTTGTGTGTGTATGTGCGTGTGTGTTTATGTGTGTGTGTGTATGTGCGTGTGAGTGTGTGTGTGTATGTGTATGTGCGTGTGTGTGTGTGTATGTGCGTGTGAGTGTGTGTGTATGTGCGTGTGAGTGTGTGTATGTGTGTGTGTGTTTGTGTGTGTATGTGCGTGTGCGTTTATGTGTGTGTGTATGTGCGTGTGAGTGTGTGTGTGTATGTGCGTGTCAGTGTGTGTGTGTGTATGTGCGTGTGTGTGTGTGTATGTGCGTGTGAGTGTGTGTGTGTATGTGCGTGTGAGTGTGTGTGTATGTGCGTGTGAGTGTGTGTATGTGTGTGTGTTTGTGTGTATGTGCGTATGCGTTTATGTGTGTGTGTATATGCGTGTGAGTGTGTGTGTGTATGTGCGTGTGAGTGCGTGTATGTGTGTGTGTGAGCGTGTGTGTGTATATGCGTGTGAGTGTTTGTATGTGTGTGTGTTTGTGTGTGTGTATGTGCGTGTGCGTTTATGTGTGTGTATGTGCGTGTGTGTGTATGTGTGTATGTGTACGTGTGTGTGTGTGTGTGTGTCATTGCTGTACCTGTCAGGCCTGTGTAGTGCCGGCTGGGTTTAATCCATTATGGAGAGGCTGGGGATGTGGCTGATGGTCCTGATGGATTCAAGAGGAACTTTGAAATAAGCCGGCAGTGGTTAGGATCAATCCGCAGAAAGAGCCAGGGACAGCGGGGAAGCAGAAATTATTTAATGTGACATCCAGTTGTGGAGCAGGTCATTCTGCCATTTCTTTTTGACTTAACTTCAAGCTGACAAAGCCTCATGCCATGAAATTATTGTAATTAGTAAAAGGGACAGTCCTGTAAAAAATGGACAAATCACACTGGAAGTGCATATTTATTTCTCCATTTTTTATTTCATAAAAATAATAACCATACAGTATATGTATTATTCCAAAATGTCAATATTGAATTCAGAAGAAAAAGAGCAAAAAGCAATCATTGTTACATTACAGTTATTTTAGCTGACACTTTTATCTAAAGCAACTTACAGTCGATTAGACAGGGGAGTTCCCCGGAGCAGTGTGGAGTTAGGGCCTTGCTCAACGGCTCAACAGCTGTGCAGATCGTATCATGGCTACACCAGGGATTGAACCACTGACCTCCCTGGTCCCAGTCATGTACCTGAGCTACTAGACTACAGGCTGCCCCTACAGGCTGCATTATTGCAGCAATGCCTTCTCTTGTCAGGTGATCACACCATGTTGCTACAGGGAGGCCTGTACCTTAGTGGTTCAAGTGCATGCCTGGGACCCGCAAGGTCAGTGGTTCAATCTCCAGTGTAGCCAGAATAAGATCCGCACAGCCGTTGGGCCCTTAACCCTGCATCGCTCCAGGGGAGGATTGTCTCCTGCTTAGTCTAATCAACTGTACGTCGCTCTGGATAAGAGCGTTTGCCATTAATGTAATGTAATGGGAATATCCCACTAGATAAGACTGCTTTACCCCTGATGAATGAGGACGTCCTGTATGTTTGTAGAGTTCACTATAGAAACTGACTCCACTTGGCCTCCAAACAGAAGAGCCGCCACCGTTTGGCTAATTTCAGTGTGGAAGCTGAAAAAACGGTGTGGCATGTAGATGTGGCGGTTGATTTCCCCCGAGTGGGGCGAGGTTAAGCTTTAATGGCTTATTTGGATTTCTTTATTATCCTTTAAGTCGCAATTAACGAGAATTAAATGGCCTGTGATAATTGTGTGGCGGAGAAGCTTCCTGATTTGGAAACATTTTTAAACGGCGGCATTTAACTGAAGGACTCTCTCTGCTTCTCATCGGAACATGAGCACGAGGAGAGCTCATGGGTGGAGACATAAAACCTCGGGATAATGACTTCCAGCGACTCGTTGAGCGAAATAAACGCACGTTATGCCAAATTTAAAAGAGATTGACATCGATTCGAGGTTGTCCTTCTTATAAAAAAAAATTGATAATTGGGGAAAGAAATATCTCTGGGGTTCATCATTTTTTCAAGTTCCATTAAGAGGATTTGGACAGTGATCCTGAAGAAAGTCTGTGGGATTTATATTTTTAGTGCCTTTCTGATTTGAGAGTCTGATATGTGCTGCATAACATTCTCTGTCTTATTGTGTTTGTCTTATATGTGCAACATAACATTGTATGGAAAAGTAGTAGGGTCCAGTCTACAAAGCTGTCCATCAAAACATTAAACATCAGTGTCACAGTCCGTGCTCATAGCGTTTTCTGCTTCCTGCCGTTGTTCTCGTGTTTCTTGTCCTCGTTCGCTTTCCGTAGTCATTCACTCACCTGTCTCCCTGCACTCGCCCCTGTTCTTCATCTCAGTAAATTTGTCACTGTATTTATACCCACCTAGTTTCCCTGTTTCTTTGCCAGATTGTTATGTGTTCCGACCATACTCTGCAGTTTTCTGCCTGCCTGGAGTTTTGACTCCCTTTGTGTACTCCAACTTCTGCTTTATGGATCTGCCTTCTGTTCTGTTTCTGGTGACCTGTTATCGAACTTTGCTTGCCTCTATGTATTTAGGTTTTTGTTTGGACTGCCTTCCCGTGTTTGCCTGTGATATTGACTACGAACTTGATTATCTCCATTGTATCTATTTTCTGGTATTTGACCAGCAATTCACTCACTGTTTTCAATCCCTGAATTGTTCAGTGAGCTCAGTCTAATCTAATTTTAATTTTAATTTTAAGTGTTCTAGAACTCCATTGCGAGGCGGCACGGATGGTGCAGTGGGTAGCACTGCCGCCTCACAGCAAGGAGGTCCTGGGTTCGAATCCCCGTCGGCTGGGGCCTCTCTGTGCGGAGTTTGCATGTTCTCCCCGTGTCTGCGTGGGTTTCCTCTGGGTACTCCGGTTTCCTCCCACAGTCCAAAGACATGCAGGTTAGGCCGATTGGAGAGTCTAAATTGCCCGTAGGCATGAGTGTGTGAGTGAATGGTGCGTGTGCCCTGCGATGGACTGGCGACCTGTCCAGGGTGTATTCCTGCCTTTCGCCCAATGTATGCTGGGATAGGCTCCAGCCCCCCTGCGACCCTGATCGGGATAAGCGGGTTCAGATAATGGATGGATGGATAGAACTCCATTGCATTTGATTATCAGTAGTGATAATTACCATCAGTGTTTGGATGTTCAGCTAAGGACATTCTAATCACATATTTCTATTCATGCACCATATCTAAAGGGTTAAATAATATATTTCAGCTGATGCAGAATGTTAAAGTGTTCACAGTTCTATAATAGCAGCGGATCCTATTTTATCGGTCCACCCCATTATGAGCACACCTGCATACAAGCACAGAGCTTTTATGGCGTATTCTCAAGGACACTCAGTAGGCAGCCTGTACATTTGTCCAAAGTACGGTTCATTCTACACACAGATTTCCTGTATTGTCAGAGGGATCCTTTCAACATCCCATAAAACCCTGAAATGCACAACATTGGTCCAAATGGACCTGGGTGAATTCAGAATGCTACAATATTTTTTATTTTATTTTATTTTTTTAGTAAATATCATTCATTTAATCCTTTACTTTTTTTACCCATGTTGTCAGATTTGGGGTGGTAATACCAAACCTAAGAAAGGACAAATGAACTGATCATGAAAAACAAAAACAAGATTAATGAAGAATTGCTGAATACCATGAATATTAATTGTGCAGATGAATTAAAAGAGCAGGTCCATTTGGACCCATGTTGTGCATTCTAGGGGTATTCGATATATTGTGCATTCTAGGGTTAATCCGTCAGGCCCAAGGTGATGAGATAAATGGACTGATATACCGTGAAGCTTAGATACCGTGACACTGAAGCAGTGAGGTAGGTCAGGAAAAAATAATCATGGAAAACAACCAAAAAAGAAAGAAAATAAGTAGCAGAATAGCTGGAATGATAATTTAAAGTTTCCTAGCTTCATAAATTATCAACCCCAAAAGAGTAGTCAAATTGACCCAAGATTTACTGTATAAAAAACAGGATCTGACCTCAATAAGTAAATAAGGTTTGCACCAGCAACAACACCATCCTCATCCTCATCCTTATCCTCATCATCATCATCATCATCATCATCATCACCATCATCATCTTCACCATCATTATCACCATCATCATCATCATCATCATCATCATCCTCCTCATCCTCATCATCCTCATTCTCCTCATCCTCATCATCCTCATCATCATCATCATCTTTCTCTTGTTCTTCTCATTCTTCTTATTCTTCTTGTTCTTCTTGTTCTTCTTCACTAGCAAGCACAAAACCTGAAAAATCTTACAATCTTCCCATTTTAAATCTCACTATAATAAAATTCTGTGTGTAGGGTTCTGTGTATGCGATTCGAATCCAGCCCAAAGCCCAGTCGCTGTCCATACGTACCTCTGGCATTTCCGCTGAACAGTAACAAGATGCGAGGGCTGCAAAGATCCTGACTTGAGTGAGGACAGGAGGCAGGGTCGAGGGTGTGGAACAGAGGGGGTGGGGGAATGAGAGAGAAACAGAGAGAGCATCTGAAGGAGAAAGAGAGAAAGAGGGAAACAGGAGGGCAACAAGAAGAAAAGCAGAGAGAATGAGAGAGGGAGAGGTAGAGAGATCGGCCCTGCCATTATAAAGGGGGGTTAAAAGCCAAAGCAAACACTTGCCTTCTGCTTTCTTTTTTTCATCTTTTAATGGAGTTGCTCTGCTGATCCCTGACCCACATGTATCAGAGAATCCTCAATTACAGAGCTGAGACGCTCCCAGAGAGAGCACAGGGCTCACAGAGGATGCTGTGTGTGTGTATCTGTGTGTGTGTACATGTGTGCCTGTGTGTGTGTGTGCATGTACGTGTGTATGTGTGTATGCGTGTGTGTGTGTGTGTGTGTGTGGGGGGTTGTCACAGGAGTAATCTTTCAGGGGTGAGAAGGCATAGAGTATGTGTGTGCGTATGTGTGTGTGTGTGGGTGGGGAGGTGTCACAGGAGTAATCTTTAAAGGGTGAGCAGGTGTAGAGTATGCATGTGTGTGCGTGTGCGTGTGCGTATGTGTGTGTGTGTGTGTGTGTGTGTGTGTGTGCGTGCGTGCGTGTGCGTGTGTGTGTGTGCTCCGCACTGGTGGAGGCAAGGCAGCTGTTTCACATCTCCTGCCTGCAGTGAGAAAGCACTGTGGAAATAATTGTTCCTAAGGGCTGTCCGTACATACGGCGCTCAGGGTAATTACTGCAGCCTCAGCCCAGAACAACTCTTTACACTATGCTCTGGGAGCAATCAAACAGCAGGCTTCCCCATCCATTGCTATTCACCATAGTAACTTAACACGCCTGCAACTTTATTATGCCTCCGAAATTAATAATTCATGAACAGAATCAGAATTTGAATATGCCAGACAGCTCTCGTTTAAGGGCCGCAAATGGGCATTTCGCCGGCGCCTGTATCCCCGAACCGATCCGTGCTCTGCGAGACGTTCCGATATGTCGTTTCTCATTTACTTCACAAAATGGCCGCCCTTAAACTTTAGGCGTTCCCCCTGGATACATTCGTCCAGAGAAACATGAGAGGTAGATCTTTGATCTTTCTCACGGCACCGGAGCTAGGCATCATCTCCCATCGTCTCTGCCCTCCGTGGCCTAGCCAAACCGCTCTGCTTAATTGAAAGGGAAAGGGTTTTAGAATAAGCTAAGTAAATATTGGACTGCAGACCTTGGGGAAGGAGGTAGATGAGATCTTCTTTAAACTGGTGGCATTTCCTGCAGTTCCTTGGAGAAGAGAAGAGCCCACCCTCCTCTAGCCTGCTGGTTCAAACTGATTACCGTCAGGGCTCAAACTTTAGAATACTTCTCGGAAAGACTTTATTTGAAGGCTCCTACATGAGAGCTATATTACACCTTCATAAGCACCGCATAGCATACTCATAAGCACTACATAAGCATTCATAAGTGGTTATGTCAACATAAGGAGCTTGTGTCAGTTCACTTGGTATGTTATGATAATGTCAGTTACTGTATCAATATTGACATAACACACCATGCCTATTTGCGATTATTGACATAAGTGCCAATGAATGCTTATGTCATGCTCATGAATGTGCTATGTAGTGCTTACGAAGGCGTTATAAAGCTCTTATGTAGGAGCCTTCAAATTAGGTGTTACCAATGTATCTTACTGAGTTCAGTTTCAGTCTGGATTGTTGCCGTATTGTTTATATTACTTAAAAAGGGCAACATTGTGTGAGAGAGCATGCTATTTTTGATTTCTGTATTACTATTGTTATTATTATTTTAAATTTAGCCCACCCATTTTTAGAATATCATACAACAATGTATGAAGAACTAGAAAAAAAACCTTTATTCCCCCTATCATCCCTTTCGGGGATGATAAAAAGATTTAAAAAACACTGCATGTATGTGCCGTGGTGGCGCACGGCTAAAGCATCAGTCCTTGATGCCGTTGCATACCGAGGACCGGTCCTGCTAAAGCCGAGTTTGGCCAGCACACGTGGGAGCGACGTAATTGGCCCGTCGGGCGGGGGAGGGACTCAGCAGGGGCTGCAGGATCGCTGCGTACAACAGCGCCCCGATCGCCTCGATACAAACAATCCTTGATCACTCCCTACTCCCCAGCTAGACCACTCCGGTCTGCCAGCTCTGGTCGCCTTATGGTTCCCTCTCTACGTGCACCTGGCGGTCGAGCTGCACGTTCACGCCTGTTTTCCGTTCTGGTTTCTCAGTGGTGGAATGACTTGCCTACCACTGTCAGGACAGCCGAATCCCTCCCCCTTATTTCGACGCAGACTAAAAACCCACCTTTTCAAACTCTACCTTAGCCCTCCCTCCTGATTTCCCCACCCCCCCTTTCTGATATCCCTATCATTCTTGTCTAACCCCCCAAAAAAAAAATTGCACTTATGATGACTATATGTTTAGAACAGCATTTCATGTGTATTTTCCTAGTTATGGATGTGATGCTTTGACTTGTGGAAGAACCTATGCACTTGTAAGTCGCTTTGGACTAAAAGCGTCTGCCAAATGACTAAAATGTAAATGTAAATGTAAGTCTCACTCGCGGGGCTATGAGACGATGCGGCTTGTAGAAGGAGTGTCACTCTCTAGATTTCTAGCTCTCTCCTAGGCCACCGGGGGACGGGGTCGTAGCAGTGTATCCTCAGCTAACATGGGCAGCTGGAATAGATTAGGGGAAGAATTGGGGGAAAAATCAGAAACAACAAAGAAAAAAACTGCAGGTATGATCACTTTACAATTCTGTTGCATTTGTATCATGCAAAAGACCTTTAATTGTACGCTCTATTAGACAAAAATGCCTTTTCTACCCACTGGAGAAGGGATTTAACCATGCTAATCACCTTGTACTACTGTGTTATTACTTGACTTCAGTCGTCCCCCAGACAAATCATCTGAATAATAAGCCACATATTAATCACTTCAGTTTCAAGAGGGGGGGGGGATTTACAATCTCACACACAGTGTCCTCGTTGTACTAGATCAATGCGTTCACCCTATTGATTAAACAATCGTAATGATGCTTTGCCCGTGTTAATATTCAGATTCATAGTTACCATATAGGGCAGCACGGATGGTGCACTGGGTAGGACTGCCGCTTCACAGCAAGGAGGTCCTGGGTTCGAATCCCGGTCGGCCGGGGCCTCTCTGTGCAGAATTTGCACGTTCTCCCCGTGTTTGCGTGGGTTTCCTCCGGGTACTCCGGTTTCCTTCCACAGTCCAAAGACAAGCAGGTTAGGTGGGTATGAATGGTGTGTGTGCGCGCCCTGTGATGGACTGGGTGTATTCCTGCCTTTCGCCCAATGTATGCTGGGATAGGCTCCAGCCCCCCCTGCGACCCTGTTCAGGATAAGCGGGTTAGGATAATGGATGAATGAATGAATGGATGAATGAGTTGCCGTATGGATGCATTTGTAATGTTATCTCCGTATGAAGGACAAACAGGGGTGTCTTGCCGCAGGCGATTTCACCTGAACGGACGACAGGGCTTGCTCTCGTTTGCAGTTTGTTTTCACAATTAGTGACAAGCTTTTCTCAGTACTGAGCTCCCCTTTTCAAGACTGTTCACGTAGTTCTCTGCACCAACATGCAGCTTGCCAAAACTATCCATTTTACACCCCAATGGGACCAAAAGTACAAAACGGTACAGCAAAACAAATCATTCCACCAAAACTCCCTCACTTGTTTTCTCTCGACTAGAATACTTTGTCAGTCATAACACAATGACCTAAAAATGTGGTCATTGAATCCAGACATCCAAGACAATGAGGAATCATTCACAGTTTGGTCCACACGAACGGCTGTTGTGCTGACTGTGAGTTTTAAAAAATGTGAATACACATTTCTGTTCTGCTAAGGCCTTATTTTTCAAATGCAACAGAACAGTTAGACAGGAATGGCTTGTTCTGGCATGTTCCATCCCTCTGTTCCTCTTGCATGATTGAAAATCATTGCAATTGTGCCGTATTATATGCCAGTAAATGTCACATTAAATTGCTGGTACCGCCATAATCACCACCCACTTTTCCCTAACAGACTTTACAGATGGTGGCGGATATGAATCTAACTCTCTGAAGTTTACACTTTGGCGTCAGTTATTAGGAGGTTTGAGATACAATTGACGGTATTTTCAGGTCAATCTAAAGCAGTTCACATTGCCCTTTGATGAATTTACGGGTGTATGTGACCTTACGCAGAGATAGGAAGAGTTGAAGAAGAAATAGAGTTTAAAAGTCATGGGTGAAAAAGAAAGAAACAAAGTAAAAAAAACAAAAAAACAAAGTATCTGTTTTGAGATCGTTAATAAAACACTGGCTCAGTGTCATCTGGCATTGTTATTCCCCAGACGAGGCTAGCTGTAATGGCCGCCGTTGCATCGCAGAAATAGACTCTCCTGTTCCCTGTTTTCTCCGGACGGGGCGGACAGAGGAAGATCCAGCGTAATGTGATTTAGATGAGCTTCCAGGGTCCTGTCTGGGCCTCTGCTGCTCAGCGGTCCAGAGCCGACCCCCCCCCATTACTCTCCCTCAGGGGCCACCAGCGCTCCTCCAAAACAGTCATGTGAGGGAGGGGGGGGGTGTGAGGGAGGTCATTTCAGGGGACACGGGTAAGAGGGGGTCCTCTAAAGCCACACACACACACACACGTCTCACCAGACATTGATTTTAATTATGATGCTCATGAAGATGAAGGTGAATGTGCATTTGTGTCCTTATGTGAGTATTAGTGTTTGTTTTGTGCATGCACGTGTGTTTGTGCACGTACAAATAAGTGTGTTTATTTGTGTGTACGTACATACCGTATGGCTTTTTGTATTTGCATTAATTTGTGCGCTCATGTACGTGTAGCTACATGTTTATAAACGTGTGTGTGTTTATTTGTGAGTGCGTGTGTTTGTTAGTTTGTATCTGCAATGCATGTCCACAGTGTAAAACTCCATTTAGCCCCCCCCCCCCCCCCACGCCCCCCCGGGACGATGACAGCATCCAGGCAGAGGGACGGCCAGCTCCCCTGCCCAGGTAATTACGCCCCCCAACCCCCCCCCCCCCCCCACCCCGCCCGGCTCGGAGCGACAGGCCATTCTTCTCTCCTCTTTAGCATTCCTGAAAACGGCCAGCCGGCCAGGCCCGTCGGCTGCCTGCCTGTCTTCATTAGCCCTGACTGTCAGGCTCCAAGGAGACGGCGGATCCACGGGGGTGGCCCGCGCCATCGCTGCCACAAAATGGCTGACACCCCGACACGCCTCCTTAAAAATGATGAGCGGGGGGGCAAAATACCGGAGAGCGAATGAAGAGAGAGAGGGAGAGAGAGCGTATGTGTGAGAGAGAGAGAGAGAGAGAGGGAGAGAGAAAGAGTGAGAGTAAGAGGGAAAGTGTGTGTGTGTGAGAGAAAGTGAGAGAGAGAGAGCAAGAGAGCGAGAGAGAGCCTCTTGGAATATGAGTGACATTTCACTTCTATTGAAGGCAGAGACTTTCGACCCCCAGTGGACGTCCTTCCAACCTTTCTTTGAGTGCGGCCCTCTCTAGTTCTGGTTCCACTTCAGGCTCTTAATTATCACTTCAAACTAATTGCTTTATTTTATTAAGAAAGCACTTTAATAAATCACCCTGGTAATTAGAGAATTATAGCAGAAATCCTATTGGGTCTCTTCGACAGGAGACACCAGGCACCACCAAAGTATACTTTTTTTACTTAATATTCGTTGCTAATATAATGGTAATCACTTATAACGAGCAAAAAAGACTAGTTGTATAGAATTATTCTCCTAATAAAAATAACGGTAAACGGTCCTCACAAAAAGCACTTCAAAAGGAAACATAAGTATTTAAAATAACTGTCACTACTGACTACTTCCTTGTTAATCTTCATCTTCTGCATTTTCATTTGTCTTCATTGGTATAATGGACGTTTGAGTCCTTGTTCAGCTCATCACCGTGGAAACAAACTCATCACTCACTCGTCAGGCAAGACACTGAAATAATAGTTTGCTAAGTTTTGCCAAGTAAACCGTGCCTAACTACTTAACTGTGCCATCGCCGCAGTAGCCTTATGTGAACTGCAAAAGGAACAAAGGCTCAGTATCATAGTGTCCTGTGGGCTAGGCAAAGTTGTGGCCCAGATTACCAAGATGTCAGTGCAAGACGTGAAATACTACGAGCACCGTCATCCACCGAGATCCTTATGTAGGTGCCATTGACGTAGTTTTAATGGAAAAGGAACCGAACGCTCTTTGGAAACGCCTGAGTGGGCCTGAAGAGCTTCTCAGATATAATGAAGTTCAGTTTGGCCCCAGAGAGGAAGGGTCTGGCTTGTTTTTGAGGGTCCTCAGGTGTAAACTGATCCAGGGATGGAGACTGAGGATACCTGTGGATTCACGATGACCCCCTGTCCTGGCAATACACACCCCCACTCTCTTTACAATATTTGTTTTCTATGAACTAGCCTGTGTTCTGAGAATATGGTGTATATATTATATCATATTATGCATTATAGTCTATACTTATGATTTATTTGAGGTAGACTATGAATCTTTCTTTTGTCATAGATTGTTTCTCTGTTTAGGACTACGCCTCCCTTGAATGTTGATGGACTCTACAGCTAATAGACTGTCTGTCCAGCTAATTGTCATTGCCCATTAGTTGTCTCCATGAGGTATATGGGTAATTCTGTTGGTGCGGGAACGTTTATGGCAATATTTTCCAAAAGTTACAAACATTTCTTACAATGAAATCCACTGTATGCAATACCCAAATTAAATGAGATGTTTAATGATGTATTGGGAATGACATTTTCCTGAAACATGTCAGTGTGCTTTTAATTTTCAGCATGAACTAGTCCTATATTAAAGGGAGGGAGAGAGAGAGCTGCTCGGATTATGAGTGACATTTTACTTATAATGAAGGCACGGAGGTGTGGACATTGACATTTAAGGCATACCTATGGATTCAGGACGAGCTGTTACCACACCGTGACTACGTTTGTTTGCAGAATTAGCCGAGTGATTTTTTTTTTGTTTATATTTAACACCTCCGCTTGGCGCTCAGGCAGGGGAACACCACTCTTCTGCGCCCCCCGCCGCGCAGAGGGCTTGAGTTATGAACCGTTTTCCCCCGAAAGAGCTGTTCACACAACAGGCATCAGAGGAGCACTTATTCCTCATTGTTGTCGAATTTAAATCCATTACGTTTCAGCTTGATTAGATTTCCTCTGTTAGTCGGGTAATAAATGACTGCGTTTCCCATAAACCTCGCTGGCACGCGAGGGGGGGGTGGGGGTGGGGGTAGGGGTGCTTCCCCTTCACCTTCTTGGTGAAGGAAGCGGCTCATCTTTTTTCGGTGAATGGTAAACGGTTGGCGTTTATATAGCGCCTTTATCCAAAGCGCTGTACAATTGATGCTTCTCATTCACACACTCACACACCAACAGCGATTGGCTGCCATGCCAGGCACCGACCAAGCTCCTCAGGAGCATTTAGGGGTTAGGTGTCTTGCTCATACGCCAGTGTCTTGTTCGAACCCGGCAGCCCTCCGACTGCCAGATGACTGCTCCTACCGACTGAGCCAATGTCACTCCATGTTTTTATTTTTGCGATTCATGGAGAGTTTAAACTCAAGGTATCTGCTCGGGGATGGGCCGTTCTTCCCGAGGCGGGGTTCATACGGAGCTGTGTTAGTATGCTCAGCCATCGTCCCCCCCCCCGTCACCACGGAGGCCTGATGCAGGCGAGCAGAGGGAAGATTCGGCATTCTGACGGAGCGCAGCGGGCCGGTGTTTGACAGTAATGGAACGAGCGCCTTCGTCCAAACGAACAAATAGGCAGATCTCCAGAGAGTTGCCTCGCCCCGTGCGAACCCAAACAGGGCTCTCTCTCTCTCTTAGTTATGAGTCTCACGCCGCGCCCCTGCCTGTCGAGGGGGGAACTCTCCACCCCGCCGCAGTCTATAGCCACCGCGCGGTTTCACGTGTGAGTGAACTGCAGGGCGGCGTGTCGATTGCTCATCTGTTCTGCATTCAGACTGTGACTCCGAGACCGCTGTTCTGCTCCTGAAAAGGCGTAATGTGTTTATTTGGCGTCCGTCAAACTATCAGACCAGGTTGGGTGAGCCGAGGACCCCGAGGATCTCTTCTGCAGTGCCGGTCTGGGGAATCAAAGTGGATAGGGAATCCTGGGGGATTTTGTATCCCATCAGAAGGGTGCGTGTGTGTACTTGTGTGTGTGTGTGTGTGTGTGTGTGTGTGAGTAATCGTGTGTCTGTGTGTGTGTGCGTATGCATTTGTGTGTGTGTGTGTGTCGGCCTGTAGCGTAGTGGTTAAGGTACATTTCTGGGACCCACAGGGTCGGTGGTTCGATCGGGGATGTAGCCACAATAAGACCCACACAGCCGTTGGGCCCTTGAGCAAGGTCCTTAACTCTGTTCCAGGGGAGGATTGTCTCCTGCTTAGTCTAATCAACTGTACGTCGCTCTGGGTAAGAGCATCTGCCAAATGCCAATGATGTAATGTGTGTGTGTGTGTGTGTGTGTGTGTGCATGCTTGAGCAGATACCGGTTCCATGACTACCATCACTTGATGCCTCTGTAAACATTACAAACATTTGAAAACAACCACAGTATATACCATGTTGCCTTCATCCTGAAGGAAGTATCATGCTTCAGTAAATGATTAAATAAGCAAATATCATGCAGTCCGTGCCACATGGTATCACAGTATCTGTAACAGTCCACAAAGTCTTTTCTTATCAGAGGGCCAGCAGCTTCAATAGCACAGCGTCCCCATCACTGCACGGAGACATTGCATTTTATTCGGTTCAGCAAGCAGATTGCCCCCTGCTAGCTCTCCCACACATCTCCTGGAAACCATTAATTTTTCCCCTGGTGGTCTCCCAACCAAGTAGTAACCAAGCACAGCCCAAAATTAACTTCAGCAGTTTGACACGGGAAAAGCTGGAGGGTGCTATTTCTTGCTGCCAAATTAGCGTCGAGTTTTTACCCACCGCCTGTTACACTGCCTCGGAAAAAAGGCAGGTCACAACCTGTGTATCAACAATTAGCCACACGGGGGCATTGTGCTCTTCGGTGCTAGCGAACACAGGGGAATTCGATGCCAGCAACACCTCATATGGAGGTGCCAGCCAAGACCTCTTTAGCAATGAATCAGGTTTCTGTGGAGGTCACCTGTATAGACACTGGCTAGTACAACATAAAACAATATGCTAATTGAGGTGTGCAAGAAAAAAAAACTGGTTTCGCATTGTGACTTAATGTGCAATAAATCTATTTTATGCACATACGTATGTACATGCAAACCATAGAACAATTAATGCTAATATGATATTATGTAAATACTTAACTAACTCACTGCTTATTCATTTTCTGCCCAGCCTACGAAATGGTGATATTAAAAACGCATAACATTAAGTGGTAAGACGCTACAGAATGCAGCCGGATCTGTTGGTGAACGGTCATGTTATCAGATGTCACTGACAGGCTGTGTACCGCCCGTTGAAGAAAGGCATTAAAGACTCCACGAGGACGGCTTGTCACTGGGGGATATAGTGGATGGCAAGCCTGAGTGAACTAAACACAATTACAGAGGTGTCAACGGAAATAATGAACTAGATTAACGCCAATAAAAATGACACGAGAGCCAGTGCCCCAATAAACTGCGAACACAGTATGTGCATATGTACTTCACAAGAATTATGTCAAAAGAATAGGATGCCATTAATGCGTGCATTTTCTGAAACAAGAATTTAATGTACTTCGCAAGAGTTATGTTTTGGAATGGGACCACATCAATGTGTGCATTTTCTGAAATGAGAAAAAAAAAAAACAAGGATCTAACTTGTGATATGAATATATGACAAACCTGTTCATGCAATTCATAAAAAATGTTCTGTCGACTACATAAAACATAAAAGCAATTTCTTCAGCGTGTACGGGACATGGGCATGGCCTTGCAAAAAAATCACATACGAATCCAGCCTTACCTGACGTGTTTGGTTGTTTGTTGTATGATCATGATATGCACTGTTTTGCACATTGCTTTGGATAAAAGTGTCTGCTAAATAAAATGGCATGTAATGTAAAATAGGATTCCAAGGGCTTCTGTGCAGGTATGAGGTGGCCTGGGTTGCACAAAGTATCTGGATAGGCAGTGTATGTGTGTGTGTGTGTGTGTGTGTGTATGTGTGTATGTGTGTGAGTGTTTGCGTGTGTGTGTGTGTGAGTGGGTGCGTGTTTACATGTGCATCTCGTGTGTGTTTGAGTGATTTTCATATCCTCATTTTTGTACTCACCGTGTCCCTTTCTCTCTCACACCTACACACACACACACACACACACATAAACTCATTCTCAGTCAAATTTTTGACAGTTATGACAAGACAATCATCTAAATAAATCTACTGTTGTGGGTGAGAGAAGATAAAGGCAAAGATGCTTTGCAGCCAAAGATAAAGTCGCTGTATTCACTCGCTCTTTACAACACACTGACAAGAGAAAAACTACAACTGCAATGGAAAAATCGCCTAGGCATGTCAGAATATGAGCAATAAACAAATTCAAAAATGATGTTTGACCAAAAGCTATAATGGCAGTGTCAAACTTCTCAACGTTCAATCACGCACAATCATAAAACAAAATCCTGGTGTCCAAACACCATTATCTAAACACCCTCCCTTGACTCTCCCTGGAAGTATAAATGGGAGGTGGCGTATGCGGCTGTTAAATTTATCACTAGTGTGAAAGGGTTTGATGAAAACTGCGGGCTACATTACGGCAGAAAAATCACTCCTTCACAGACCATTAAAATGCTTCCCTTCTGGGTCGTAACGATGTGCTTCCATTGAATTTGAGTTTGCCTCCATTGGGGTCCCGTCGAGGTTCCTGGCAAAATAAAGCAGGTAATGCATTGGGGAGGACGGTGTGGGAGAGCGCTAGAGTAAATATTACTCAAATGGACTCTCTCGAAAGGACGACCTTGTGACCCTTCCTGTTTCCTTACGATCCCAGTCGTACCCACCGCCCTCTCAGACAACGGGCAGAAATGTGTGTGTGTGTGTGTGTGTGTGTGTGTGTGTGTGTCTGTTTTACATTTTCACCTTTTCCCATTTTCCCATTTTCTTGCAGATTTCTAACATTTAACCTGGAAAAAGACACACAGTAGGACCGAACAGCTGTGATTCTAATATCTTACGAACGGTTCGCCAGGCTAGCACGCACATGGAAAATACATATTTTACAGTCTGTTCCTGTGTGATGTGAGAGCAGACAGCGCTGACCCGCTCGCCCTCCGTCATGCCAGCGCACGCGCTCCTCCGCACGGCCGTGAGCCACACGCACGCCGTCAGCTCGGCCGAAATGTGCTGACCAGGCGGCGGGGTCACGCCGGTGAGCTGTGATGGATTAAAACATTCGCTCAGACGCTGTGTCTTCTTCTCAAACAGCGCTGCTTGTTGCCATGGAGCCCGGCAATCGAAGGCCTGTGCACACCGAGAACGATAAATATAACTATAACGATAACGATATGATTATCCACACCGATGAACAATAAAGTTCTGTCATTAGTCTCTCGGCTATGTCGTCTGCCATTTTGAATGCGACGTCCTGTACATTTGGTTGGGTTGCTTTTGGTCTGCATGCTTTTATGCATTTAGTTTCCGCCACATGTTTGGCTGATTGTATTGAGTGTCCCTCTGTTTCTCCATTAACCAGGAAGAACAGACTTGATCAACTTGGCTTAGATGATGACCATCAGATTAATATTAAGTGTCCAACAACACTAGCAGGATTACCACAGCACATATTACCTTTCCATTGGAATATGACTGCTGGCAATGCACAACATAGCAATGCTTGTTGAACATATCAATTTATTTTACTGTAATACTGAAATTAAGAACAGCAGATAACTCAATAAAAGAATATACAATTTTAATTTAAACCTTAAGTAGGTAGAGCAACTGATAACATGATTCTGTTTATAGTGATGACCAGGGCAATCAGTGGATAAGGAAAGCCATTCACACATAGAGAGATGGGCAGATGTAGAAAGCCAGGTTTTGTGGGAAAGTGGCCAGGACAGCAGGTTTTAACACCCCTACTTTTTTTCCCTAAAAACAGCGGGGGATTTTTAATGACCAAGCTCAGCCATGACCTTGGCCTAACATCTCATCTGAAGGACGGAGGGATGAAACCAAATGAAGAAAAACGCCGTAGAGTTATCACATTCGCTCATGAAATGAACATTCCTACGTATCTAACAAGAATCGCCAATTAGCACCATTTCTGCCGTTTTTTTTTCATTACATGTGTTAACAAATTGGAAATGTGTTGCACGAAGGCCTTGGGGATTCCTGAAATAAAAGCGTTGAACATTCATCAAATCATTGACGAGAATTCCAGGTAATTTTCCATGCGGTACAACGTGCCAGTTGGATAATTCCAGCCTTTGAAATCTCGCCCGGAATATATCTGCCAAAAGACACCGCCCGTCTCTATGTTGTTTACAAAGCAGTTCTAGCGCATTCTCCCCGGAGAGGAGATGAACACTCCTCCGAGTTCAGACTCGTGCAATCTGTTCTTCATTCACTTAGAGGCAGAGAACAGCCTCTCTCACTGCGCGCGCTTCGGTGAAACACCCGACTGAATGCGGCGCTCTTAAAGCGCCGGAGTTTGAAGTGCGGCACATTTGGGAACTCTGAAAGAGGCCCTGGCAGGTACCGCGCTCGAGCAGTCGTTGAGCGGGGGAGATGGAGTATGGATGTACCCACCTGTGGTCAGGCTGCTCCTGTTTCGCTTCCATTAGTGGCTCTTTTCATGTAAAACATTCAGTGAACCAACTAGCCTGCAACAGATCCACAATGCTTACAAAGAAGTGGTTTTTTTTCCAATGGGAATTCTTGCTTTAGACGAATGGTGCTTTGTCTGTGTGCATGTGTGCATGCATGCGTGTGTGTGTCTGTGTGTGTTTGCATGAGTGTGTGCATGCATAAATCTGTGTTCTTGTATATGTGTGTGTGTGTGTATGTGCATGCATGTATCCTCAAGCACGTGTGTGTTTGTGTGTTTATGTGTTTATTTGTCCGTGCGTGTTTGTGTGTGCAGTGCGAGTCAGGAGCGTGCATGCGTGTTTGTATGTGTGTGCAGTGTGTGTGTGCAGTGTGTGCAGTACCAGTCAATAGCCTATGCGTGTGCACGTGTGTTTGTGTGTTTATTTGTCCGTGTGTGTTTGTGTGCGCAGTGCGAGTCGAGAGCACGCGTGTGTGTGTGTGTGTTTGTGTGTGTGTTAGTGTGTTTGTGTGAGTCGGTAGCATGTGTGTTTGTGTGTTTATTTGTCTGTGTGTGTTTGTGTGTGCAATGTGAGTCGGGAGCACGCGCGTGTGTGTGTGTGTTTGTGTGTGTGTTAGTGTGTTTGTGTGAGTCGGTAGCATGTGTGTTTGTGTGTTTATTTGTCTGTGTGTGTTTGTGTGTGCAATGCGAGTTGGGAGCACGCGTGTGTGTGTGTGTGTTTGTGTGTGTGTTTGTGTGTGTGTGTGTGTGTTTGTGTGAGTCGGTAGCATGTGTGTTTGTGTGAGTCGGTAGCATGTGTGTTTGTGTGTGTTTATTTGTGTGCAGTGCGACTCGGTGCAGAAAGCCTCCCGTCGGTCGTGCTCCGCGCGTTCACAGCGGGAGAGAAATGAACGAATGTGAAATATGAAAGGCCTTGGTGCTGGTACACAGCGCAGATGAAAGGCTCTTCCCGCAGACGTGGCCAGCCGGCAAGCTCCCTGCCCCGGCACAGCCCGACAAATAAGCCGGGCTGTTTGTCTGCCTCCACCATGGGGGTGTCACGCCTTAAAGTGAAACATAAGTGGATCGTTTAGCCACCGCCGATGAACCTTCCCGCTAATGCTACACGCGGAACGCCCACTCCGTCCCGAGCGCCGGGAAGATTGCGAGGCAAGGTCTCCCGCTCCGTCTCTCTCATCCGGTTATGAGGAAATTAATGATCCTCGGAAGTTTGTTTGAGGTGTTTCTCCTCCGTCGTTTAACCTTGGCGCGGCGCAGATGTAGCCGCTGCCTCCCTGATGGGTAGAGTGAGAAAGAGAGAGGGAGAGAGAGGGAGAGGGAGAGCGAGAGAGGGAGAGGGAGAGAGAGGGAGGGAGAAAGAGACAGAGGCAGAGAAAGGGAGGGAGAGAGAGACAGCGAGAGCAAGAGAGAGAGAGAGAGAGAGAGAGAGAAAGAGTTCCCCACCATTTCTGCCATCAGGGAACCAACACACAAACACACACACACACACACACACACACTGTTAGGAATATAACAATATAACAGAGATATGAGATAAATGCTGTAATATCTCTACTCTTTTTTCCCTGTGTGCTATAGCCACTGATGTGTTTACACTTGACTGATGGCCCCTGAACATCAGCGTGGCAGCATTACCATCAGCACTGCACCAGGCAAATCTGCTCTAATGCAATTTTGGACATTGCTTTTTGATAACATGTGTTTATGAGGGCTAATGTGATGTTAATGAACACAGTGCATTATTAGCAATTCAGCTAAGTTATCGGAACGGCGCGGCAAGATGATATTACAAGCACAAGAAATTCTGAAATGGCCCACAGCACAGAAACTAGAGTTAAATAGCAACTGAATGGAATGTCTGTGCTGCTTTAGCTAAGAGGGTACACAAAAAGGAAGTATTTGGAGCTAAGGAAATCAAATTTATTGTAATTCTTTTCTGTGACTGGAAGAGTGGTCTGGTGTTCGTTTGGCACTTAGTATCACACATACACACCACCAGTACTGTATATTAACTATTCTCAGTGACTACTTTAGTAGGTAGACCTGTACGCCAGCTCGTTGATGCAAATATCCAATCAGCCAATCAAGCGGCAGAAACTCAAAGCATGCAGACATGGTCAAGAGGTTCAGTTGTTGTTCAGACCGAACATCAGAATGGGGAACAAATGTGATCTTAATGAGTGTTTCTGTGGAATGATTGTTGGTCTCAGATGAGGTGGTCTGAGTATCACAGAAACTGCTGGTCCCGGTATGAAAAACCATAGGGCCTTTCAGTGTAATGTCTTTCATGTAATGCAGTGAGCTGCAGTTATGTGTACGAAAATGCCTTGTTAATGAGAGAGGACTGAGGAGAATAGAAAGACTGGTTCAAGCTAACAGGAAGGTGTGAGTAACACAAATAACCACACATTACAACGGCGGTCATCGAGAACTCACGACACGTCAAACACGTTCTAAGTGGATAGGCTGCAGCAGCGGAAGACCAATCGAAATAATCGAAATAAATACCTAATAAAGTGTACCATAGAAGCGCCACGGAGACGGTCAACCCCTGGTCAACTCACACACCGCACCGTCAGCGGTTCATGAACGGCAGTAAATCATCGCCGCACCGAGCATCGATAGACAGCTTCAATAAGCCACTTGGTGCAGGGGGGACTCTTTCACGTCCTCCGCCAGCGAACGGGAGGGAGAGAGAGGGGGCCCTGACAGTGATGTGACGGGGCCATTACATGTCCCGGCGACACAGACACGTGCAGTCTGATCCGAGCACCCTCGGAGATCCATACCGACTTGAGGAATTGAAACGTCCGTCTGCGGCTCCGGAGGGGGAGAGGAGAGAGAGATGTAGCTTGGCGCTCCGGTGTCCTCAAAACGCCACGCCCCGCCGCCATACGCACAGTGTCACTCACTCCGGCACAGGAAGCTCCGTCTGCGGTGGATTTCAGGGAAAATATAGCGATCCATCTCGCTTGTCAGACTCAACAGTCTTTAGCTATTTAGGGCGACTGAAATGTTAGTTATTTAGAGTAACCGAGACAAGTCGCTGAAATGTCATGAAAATATCAGCTTGTCTGAACCAGGAAATTTTCATGTATTCTAAAGATGTTCCGGTCCGGTGATTTTTCACATCGGACGAAGAGGCCTTCCGGGAGGACAGGCAGTGCTACGACACTGGAACTGTTTACTGCTGCATCATTCCACTCTGTTAATAGTCTAATTGAAACATTGATGATAAAACATTTTTTTTTATGAAATTCAGTGAAGGACGTACATTTCTTGGCGGAGCTGAATACACCGCAATATCATAATCTGTGCTCTCAATCATTACTTGATAGTTTATAGTTTATAGGCTAGTGGGGCTGTTGTACAAAGTCAGTATCACACGCAAGGCCGTGCTGTTACACTGTATGTGTGGCCTTTCCGATAAACTTTATACCCTATACTTAAAGAATCAGAAAGGCTTGATGTGATTTGAATATTTTCCATAATTCTGTTACTGAAAACACAAACTGTGTTCATGATGAATGTGAAAAATATATAGATGCATGAGTTCATATTTTGAAAGCAGTGTGAAATGAACTAATTGTTAGAGAGAGCATTGCTCACCTAATCGATATCAACTGGCTAAGATCAGCGTATTCTGTGCATTATGAGGCTTTTTTATTTCCCTGAAAAAACAAAAAATGAAATAAACAATTCAAAGACTGAGCAGGTTCAATTAAAAAGCAGTTCCAAACTAGCTCAGTAGACAGCTGAACAAATAACAGTTTGCTGAACATAATTAAGGGACCGCATTTAAAGACAAGTTCCCAGGGGGGAAATATTGCGGCTTTATATTCGGCAAATTAACACCTGCGCACCTGCTTCTCTCTGCTTTCGGCACCGAAAAATAACAAACATCAGAGGTACATCATTATTGTTTATGGAAATTATAATAAGTAATACATTAATGACCGACACGTTAAGTTTAAATAGAGAATCTCTATGAAACGGTAGATCTCTACACAAAGTTCATCCTGAAGTACAGGCCCTATTCAGAGATAATAAATATCTTTAAGTATTAACTAATCAAAACAGCCTTTAGAAACTGGGTGACATATGAGACCTTGAGTCACAGGAGAAAGGGCACCATTAAAAAAGCACTCTTATTGAAATACATTTTCAGATCCGAATGAATCTTGAAATGCAAGTGGGACCTCATAATTACACTTCATTTTACCCGATTCTTAATATTTGAGAAGAAAAACTCAATTATTAGTATGTGTATTTGTGAAGACCTTCAGGTCTGCAGTCTCCTGGGTGCGGGAGAGAGGAGGTTGGCATAAAGAAAAAAAAAAGCAAAGTTTAAAAAAAGGAAAAAAAACCCCCAAAAAAACAGGGTCACAATATCGGAGAATAGAGTGGATGTGCTCTTCTAAGGACATGCGGTCCAGATAAATCACAGACAGAAAAAAGGCCCAGAATGCCTTTTAACAGAGGCGGGATGAGGCAGTGTGAACGATGAGCTGTCCCTGGCCCTGCAGGACTCCGGCTCCGCTGGGAAAGCTGAGGGTCTGAACGGGCAGCCACTCACGCTCCCTCCAATCTGGAGCCGCGCGCTCACGTCCTGTTTCTGCCTTACTGCCAACGTGCACACACACACACACACACACACACATACACACACTCTCACACACACACACATACACACACACACACACACACACACACACACACACGCTCTCACACGCACACACACACACACACTCTCACACACTCTCACACACACACACGCTCTCACACGCACGCACACACACACACACACTCTTACACACACACACACTCTTACACTCACACACACTCTCACACACACTCACACACACACACTCACACACACACACATACACGCACACACACACACACACACACACACTCACACACACACACACACACTCACACACACTCTTACACTCTCTCACACACACACACACACTTTCACACACACAAACACACACACACACACACTCACACACACACAAACACACACACACACACACTCACACACACACACACACACACTCTCACACACACAAACACACACACACACACATACACACACACTCACACACACTCTTACACTCTCACACACTCACACACACACACTCTCACAAACTCTTACACTCACACACACTCACACACACTCTCACACACACACACACACACACACACGCACACACACTCACACACTCTCACACACTCACACACACACACTCTCACAAACTCTTACACTCACACACACTCACACACACTCTCACACACACACACACACACACACACACACGCACACACTCACACACACACTCACACACACTCACACACACACTCACACACACACTCACACTCACACACACTCACGCACACACTCACACACACTCATACACACACATACATACACACACACTCTCACACACATACACACACACACACACACACACACACACAGTCACACACCAAAACACACTCACACAAACTCACACATATACACACACACACACGTACACACCACACACATGTACACACACACACACAAACACACACATATACACACACACACGTACACACCACACACATGTACACACACACACACACACAAACACACACATATAGACACACACATACACATTGAAAACTGCCAATCCATAAAGTGTGCTCTACTGTAGGTGTTCTATGGAAGGAGTGACCCACGTGCAGGGTGCCCCCTACCGTAATGGAGCAGATCCTGATTGTTTGGACTGTCTGAGGCACCATTCTTTACACCAATAAAGAAAAGCCAGCACCCGAAAAAAATCTAATCTTTCTTAATCTTTTTCACATTTTATTTTTCCAGACATGGTTGCTAGACTCCATGATAGGCTGGCAGATGCTGTCCTGAGCTCACTGATAATCGCAGGCATGATGGATATTTTAAAACAGTGACTGGCATGGTGCTTCATCAATCAACATCAGACGGCGGTATTATCGCTGCTCATAGGAGAACTCAGATACACCCATAATTCGTGTTTCGCACCACACCCACACAGACTTCAGCGGGACCTCCCATAGGGAAATGAGGGGGCGTACGCCCGCCTCCAGTCGAACCGGGGCCTGCCGGCTGCCTGTACCGGCTTTGTCAGCCATTTTCCTTTGCAGTGTGGTAAGTTTGGATGCCACACACTGGCAGACCGCTGAGAAAGACGCCTCTTTGATGGGGGACGTGGACCGCCATGTAAAGATGTGCCCCCCCCCCAGCCCAGGAACATCTTCAGTGTGAATTCAACTGTAACAGAGGCAGAACTGGGTCAAATACGTTATCATATTCAGATTCAAATACTTTTCAATGGCTTACCGAGCTTGCTTTGTGTATTGGAACCTATTAAATACTCTCAGAAGGTGCAAGCCCTACTGATCCTCTTGGTTGGCTCCATTGCGCCAGGCAAGATCAGTCGAGTGCCGAAAAGTAGCTGATTCCAAAACAATTCGTGAATTTCACCCCGGTTCTGAATATAGGCCAACAGGGATAAAAAATACTCTAACAGAGTTGATGTAACACTGGGCATTGTGCTGTGAATGAATTAACAGACCGACGGTTTCATTTTGGCATTCAGAATCAGCGCGGAAATGATTTTACAGTCGCAATAGAAATGAATAAATGAATGCAGTTAAACAATGTGCTGCCGTACAGGAGTTTGGAAGATAATAAGTTCCTCTCGTCTGACCTGTTTTCATGTGTCAATGCATGCTGAAAATATGCGAAGACACTTTGATGTAATATTGACACCTTGATGCAATCCCCAGCGCCTGTTGAATATTTCATGTAATTTTCACCTGCACATTTGTCACTATTCTCTCTTTCTGACAACACATTTAGAGGAACGGGACTAATCTGTGCAATGTGGAATCTTTCCCGTCGTAACTCCTTTAATGGCGGTGAAAATCAACATTTTTACAGGTGCTAATCAACATGTTAACACATTTCCCTCATCAGTGTCCCCCCGCCAGCCGGCAACGCCTCTTTCTCGAATTCTGCCCCGGCTGTCTGAGAAACTTATTTATTGTCTTCTCAAAGGGCTTAATTGTGAGCGCGAAAAAAAAAAAAAAAAAAAAGAACAATAAACCATCGCAAAACAATTACAGCTAAGTGTGATAAGACAAAGGCATTCGTCAAAGTGAGTCCTCATTTAAGCGTCGGCCCCCGGCTTTATAGGTGTGTGTCATAGCGGAGGGCTTCTCTACAGCCCATTACGTGTTGATGGGTCAGTTAACCGTTTTACTGCCCAGGCCTGGGAGTGTGGCTCCACTCAAAGAAAATAATCATCAAAGTAAACCACGCAAAATAAACGCGGCTACGCAACGGGGGTCCTTCTGAGATTTGTGGACAGATTCTAGCCCTGGGACGTGGCGTATATAACGTACAGAATGATATAGTACGTGGATGTTCCAGGTTCCAGGTATGGATATTTACAGGATATTGTACAGGTCATATACACGGGTATGGTTTAAACTCCTCTTTAGGATCCAGCTAGTTCTTTTACATATTATTATTATCATTATTATTATGATTATAACAACTCTTGTGCCCTTGCGCTGGGCCCTTAACCCCACATTGCTCCCGGGGGATTGGCCTCTGCTTAGTCTAATCAACTGCTAGTCACTTTGGACAAAAGCATTGCCTAAATACCTGTCACATATTATTTTTATTACTATGCATTTGGATGGACATGGATGCCGTAACTTATACTTAGTTCTTTAATGATGCCCATAGACTTGCTGGTGTTCTCATACAGTGTTGTTCTGGTTATGAGCGTCTACTCAATGAATGCAATGCAAGGTAATTTGAGTTTAATTGGCAATGCCATATTTACAGCTTAGGGAGTGCAGTTAGTGAGGGGATAATTATTTGTTTTATAGGGCAGGGTTGGCATTGTAAGGTCATAGTACTGGGACCTTTTGACTCAACGCTTGTTCCATAGGCTCACCGCTGTTTCTAGTCAGGCAATACATCTTGCCGATTCCTGTCAGTCGGCCACTGAACTTGAAATCCTCCGGACGAAAGGGAGCGGAGTTATCGCCTGCCGGTCTCTACACGCGTGCGTCCCGGCAGACAGCAGCGACCGGGTCGCGCTTCCACGCGTCCCGAAACACAAAACAAAGACGGTATAAAATCGGGACGTTTTATTCCGAAACGGGCGCGGCGCGTCTGAAGTGAGTAGATCGTCCGTGCCGCTGACAGGAACGCGAGGCCCGAGCTCCTCCATCACGGCTTGGCGGTATTTACCTGGGCACCGCGCGGGCCCGGGGAGGACCGCGCTGCGAACGTGATTAATGTCCCCGAGACAGGGCCATTCCTCTTCTTCCCGTCCGATCGGAGGGTACGGATCGGGGCGCTCACACAACCCTCAGAGGACGCGGCGTATTGGCAGAGGAGAGGAGGGTGGCGTGCCTCTGTGGCCTGTTAGCGGGCCCTCCGTATAAATCTAACCTTAACCGGCTCCCTTTCAACTTCGCTTTTAAAGGTTGCCCAAAAATCGTTACGTCCGTTTCATGATTTTTTTTTTTTCCTTCTTTCTTTTTTTTCGTCTTCTCTCCCTTCTTTTGAACTCAAGGCCGCGCCGCCATTTTAAAACACTGGTCAAGACACACCCGTAACCCCCGGCTCATAAAACATGAAACCGACAAAACCGACGCTCCACGAAGGCTGCCATCTCTTGTCCTCTCTTCTTTTAGTCACAGACACAAAGAGAGGTCCTTCACTTTTTCCCTTATTTAAATTCTGGGTTGGAAAAAAAAAACAGTCATCTTTTTACATGAATAGCGTACCCGTCGAAGCGTGCCTGAAAGCGGCTGTGGCCGGTTACAGCCAGGCGGGACGAAGAGGTCGGCCGTTCCGCGGGATTGTGCGGGGACGATTGGGAAACACGTCCGTAGCTCGGGCAGCGACAGGGGTCCGTCGCTGAGAGAGGAACGGTCCGCGGCATTCGAACGGCGAATCAGGACGCGCGCGACAGGCGAGCCCAGATAACCGAGTGCATCAGGAGGACCGGAGGATGCAGGAGTGCTTTTGTTTGTTCCGGCGATCGCTGGGATATGGAGTTCGTCACATGCTCGCAGGAACACCTGCTTGGCGCCCAAACTTTGGTCTTCTCCACTTTGGTCTCGACTGATAGCGGCGATGTGCGCTGAGAACCAGACAGCCGCAACCGAAAATACAAAATGAATCAAAGGAGAAATTCATCCAAAAATGTTAAAAGAAATGTTTGTTGCTGTCTGCAAGCAATATTTCAACACGCAGAGCAATGCCCTGTTTTTCTAAAGAAGCACTCCCAAAAACAAATCACTAACGGAATTCATCCCCTTGGTGACATATTGTTATCATTGGGATTTTAAAATCAATCAGGTACACATACGTCAATACAGATACAGTCAGTCTGTCCATATGATCTACATAAATTTCACCTTTTAAACTTTCACTTTTCAAGCCTTTGTACATGGCACGCTGACCAAGAACAGATTTCTGAACACATTTATTTCCAGTCTTACTGAAATAACTCAAGGCATAATTCTGTGGTCTATATTCCCACGGCAGGAAACATATACATTTAGAAAATGCAAGAATTGGGCTAATATTTCACATCCCTGTCTGCTGCACTGTGTGCCCCTATGACAGAAATTCTAAATCTGAAAACATTGAGAAATATGTCTGGGTTGAGAAATGGCCCTAATCATATGGCAGTATGTGGCAGTTCGTCAGCCACCCCCTCAAAACGCAGTGTGTTTCTCCCTCCTCCATATTAACAGCCTTGAAGAACATAACAATAATAATAATGGATGGCCCTGGTATTTCATTTAAAAAAATAGCCGTAATGATTCACGGTGAAGATGGCCGCTGAATAATATAGCTATCGATAAGACAGATAGTCCTTTCCAGCTCCGACTGCCGTAGCCCTTTTATTTTCCAGCGATTGAGTGCTTTTGGACTTCTTTCCGCCGTGGCAGGTTGGAGTGCTCCAGACTACCTGTGTGCAGCCGCTGATGAGCTCCTGTAAACAGACTGTGTGAATTCAGAAGCCCGGCAGCCCAGCTGTCAGGCTGAGGAGGTGTGGGGGTGCACGGAGGGGTGGAGGAAAGGAGGCCAAACCTGGTCAATAAGCCGAGTCCAAAAGGTCAACTGCTGAAAGCGAGCAGAATGGCGGTCCCGGAGAGCCGCGGTTTTGCGTTTCCGCGACAACGGCTCGCAGCAGCGGCAGACGCTATCCGGACGTCGCGGATTCCGACTCGCCGCTAGGCGCCGAGGTGGAGGCGCCCGAGGCAAACCGCGAAGCCCTCGTCCCTCCTGACCCGACGAGGCGACGTCCCCTTTGTCAACCTCCGCCGACGAGACGTCGTCCGCGGAGAAGACGGATATCATCCAGTCGCCGCGACACCTCGTGACACGATGAGACGGCTGAAGGCTCGCACAGCCCGCCTGCTGGAGGGAGCGGCGCATCCGCAATAGTTAGCCGGCTGTCACGGAGCCTGCAGACGCAACGCGAAGTGAAGGCACATTTCACACACAGAGAAACTCTGTCTCTGGCAGCTCGTGAAGAATTAGGTGTTATTCTTAGAAATGACTAATACGGGTGAGACTATAGGTGATTATTCTCAATTACATTTGACCCCCGTGTTATATTACCTGCTAATAGGCCGGATGGAGGTGAGATTGCACTTTCTCTGTGGATAGTTACAGCAATTCTGTCAGGTATTTTTTCATTTTCACTTTTTGTTGTTGAAATGACTGGTTGGGCAGCATCCAGCAGTCCGTTTGAGAACCATGCTCTAAAATGTTCAATTTTTTAGTTTTTCTGTCTGGCAGTGAAGGAAAGGTGCCTGGCAGGTTTTCATCACTTGGATTCATAAGGACTGGCACTACAAGATGGCTGCCCTCTGGAGTTGCACAGAAATGATTTATTACATGACCAGTGCAATAGGCATCTCTCAGATTAAAACATGTGTTTGTGCCAAGCACTAGTCATGCTTTGAATGTCTATGGACTGCTCAGAGGTTATTTTATTTGATTCTCATATCGCGTTTTATTATTTCTTTATTTATTTTGCAGCACAGTTTACATTTTCCGGGAGTCTTATGCAAAAAATTAATGCATGAATGAATGGATGAATAAATAAAAAAATAAAAAAATAAATACATTAAAGTAAATGGATACATAAAAGTAATTTACCTTTCCAAAATACATCAGTGATAATACATCTGTGGTTATGGGTATGCACAAGTAGATAACCGTTTTCCATAGATCTATGGATGTATCTGTATTTGCATTCCAATGATGAGTTGCATTTGATGAGTTGGGTTTAGTAGTTTAGAACTGTGATTCAATATGCTCAGTGAAACAATTATGTACTGTAGACAATTTATATATCAAACATCAATTTTGAATGAAGAGCATATAGACAGCTTAAAAAAAACAGGCATAAGCTATAATAACTGACAAGTTCCCATCACAGACAAAATATTTTCATTTAAAATATCACAAAAATAGGAGACATTAACGGAATCCAAATACAGCGCTTGCATTATAAATTAGGATTGACTTTTGAAAGAATTCAAGCGACCCACTCCTGCCCCGTCCCATTACATGGTCCGAGAACCAGAAAAAAACGCACAGGGAACATCAGAATTAGGTGCCTGCAGATCTGTGCACGGCACAGATGAGGACCGTCTCCCCGTGAAACCTCAAGATTATTCAGTTTTTTTCTTTTTAAATAATGTCCCGCGGTCATTAATATCTATCAGGGGAGGCGGTAAGTCGTGTGGCAGGCTGCCTCTGAGCGTGCTCAGAACGGCGGACGCAGGTGTCCGACGGAGCGGCTAAAACTTTGCGGGAGGCGGCGGGCGTGGGGGGGGGGGGGCATCATCGATGGGATGATGAAGAGGGAGCTGAACATCATCTCACAAAATGGTGGGCCGGGCCGTGCAAGGGAAAGCCGATTATGTGGAATGACCTGCGTGTAATGATAAATAAGAGGACGGGTAATACGGGGTCCGGTGGGGTCCGAATATGCCATCCTTTCCCGAAATGCCATCCGCACGACCCCCCCCTCCTCAGGGCCCCTCCGAAAAGGTCACGGCAGCGTCTGCCCGCTCGTGGGAGGCTTGTTTACCCACGTCTGTTTTTTCGCCTCCAAAGGGCATGCTGGGATAGGGAGTGGGAGGACTGTGAATTATATCCAGGTCAGGGTAAAGAAAACGGATGGATGCAGGGAGGGAGGGCGCGTAGGAAGGCACGGCTCTGGTGACGGATTCAGGGAGGGAGGGCGTGTAGGAAGGCACGGCTCCGGTGATGGATGGTGATTGAGCGAGCGGCACAAACGTGGCAGTAAGGAGTGAGGATAAGCGCCTCTCGGCACAGGCCCGGTGGTTAAGAGTGAGGATGCTATCCTAGTGGCACAAGCCCAGTGGTTAGGAACAAGAATACCCTCCTGTCAGCACAAACACAGTGGTTAGGAACAAGAATACCCTCCTGTCAGCACAAACACAGTGGTTAGGAGCGAGAATACTCTCCTAGTGGCACAAACCCAGTGGTTAGGAACAAGAATACCCTCCTGTCAGCACAAACCCAGTGGTTAGGAGCAAGAATACCCTCCTGTCAGCACATACCCAGTGGTTAGGAGCGAGAATACTCTCCTGTCAGCACATACACAGTGGTTAGGAGCAAGAATACTCTCCTGTCAGCACAAACATAGTAGTTAGGAGTGAGAATACCCTCCTGTCAGCACAAGCCCAGTGGTTAGGGGTGAAAATACTCTCCTGTCAGCACATACCCAGTGGTTAGGAGCGAGAATACTCTCCTGTCAGCACAAACACAGTGGTTAGGAATGAGAATACTCTCCTGTCAGCACAAACCCAGTGGTTAGGAACAAGAATACCCTCCTGTCAGCACAAACCCAGTGGTTAGGAGCGAGAATACTCTCCTAGTGGCACAAACACAGTGGTTAGGAGCGAGAATACCCTCCTGTCAGCACAAACACAGTGGTTAGGAGCGAGAATACTCTCCTGTCAGCACATACCCAGTGGTTAGGAGCGAGAATACTCTCCTGTCAGCACAAACACAGTGGTTAGGAGCGAGAATACCCTCCTGTCAGCACAAACCCAGTGGTTAGGGGTGAGAATACTCTCCTGTCAGCACATACCCAGTGGTTAGGAGCGAGAATACTCTCCTGTCAGCACAAACACAGTGGTTAGGAATGAGAATACTCTCCTGTCAGCACAAACCCAGTGGTTAGGAACAAGAATACCCTCCTGTCAGCACAAACACAGTGGTTAGGAGCGACAATACTCTCCTAGTGGCACTAACACAGTGGTTAGGAGCAAGAATACCCTCCTGTCAGCACATACCCAGTGGTTAGGAGCGAGAATACTCTCCTGTCAGCACAAACACAGTGGTTAGGAGCGAGAATACCCTCCTGTCAGCACATACCCAGTGGTTAGGAGCGAGAATACTCTCCTGTCAGCACATACCCAGTGGTTAGGAGCGAGAATACTCTCCTGTCAGCACAAACACAGTGGTTAGGAATGAGAATACTCTCCTGTCAGCACAAACACAGTGGTTAGGAGCGACAATACTCTCCTAGTGGCACAAACACAGTGGTTAGGAGCGAGAATACCCTCCTGTCAGCACATACCCAGTGGTTAGGAGCGAGAATACTCTCCTAGTGGCACAAACACAGTGGTTAGGAGCGAGAATACCCTCCTGTCAGCACATACCCAGTGGTTAGGAGCGAGAATACTCTCCTGTCAGCACAAACACAGTGGTTAGGAGCAAGAATACTCTCCTGTCAGCACAAACCCAGTGGTTAGGAGCAAGAATACTCTCCTGTCGGCACTAACCCGGCGGTCAGCAGTGGGGATACTTTCCTCTTGGCACAAACCCAGCGGTCAGGAGCGGGGATACTCTCCTAGCGGCACAAACCCGGCGGTCAGGAGCGGGGATACTCTCCTCTCGGCATAGACCCGGCGGTCAGGAGCGGGGATACTTTCCTCTTGGCACAAACCCGGCGGTCAGGAGCGGGGATACTCTCCTCTCGGCAGGAACCCGGCGGGCCTGCGGAGGCTCTCACAGTGATGAACGAGCAGCGCCGACACCCTGGGCCTGTTTCAGAGGACGCTGGGCCCAGTGATCCAAAACCCTGTCCTTTAAGGAGAGAACATTTCCCTGCTTCCTCACAACTCAATGTATGCTCACTTCCCACGGAAAGACCCTGCAACAGAAGAACCGTGTGAAAATCACTGGGCACACGAAAGCTCTGGACAGAAACATATTTGCACCACAAGCTCACATTACAGTAACCTCTCAGAAAAAGTGCCACAAAAGGCACAAATGCTTGTGGCTGGGGCGGTGCCCTATCGCTACCTTTTTGTCGCTTGGAAAACGTCCTCATTTGTACCCAAATATAACGTTATTGTACTATTAATTTGGGAAATTTGATCATTGAAGAACACAAATGTACCTCCACTGGCACTTTATTTCTGAAAGTGCAGGAGAAAGCAATATGTAGAGTAAGATATAACTTACCTGACATGATATCAAAGGACCATACTTTCTTAGCCAGACTAATTTGATGAGCACTCGAGATTCTCGCCGGAGAGACACGAGAGAACACGGCCCTTCAGGCTGAAGGATGAACGGAGTGTGCGCGGACCACAATGCATCCATTTCATTCCGCGTAGCTCCTTCACACAACACATCAAAGATGGATGCCTTGAAGTCGTGAAGAATGAGATTGCCTTTTTTCCGTCCCAGTGCCGATGAAATTCCTGGATAAAAAAAAGAAAAAAAAAGAAAAAGATCAGTCTCTTCTGAACACAACAGTTTTAAGCGGGCTGCATTAAGTTAATTGATGTACCTCAATTAATTTATGTCTCTCCCTTTGACACGCACTTTGCAGTGTATGTTATATAGCCTCTCGGGGAGCAGAGCCGTCCAATGATAGAGCCGGTTTAGTGGAACAATGGGAGTATGGCTTTACAGATCATTCGTTCTTTCTAATGTGTCACGGTCTTTGAAGCGCCGTCTACGGGAACGCAGTTTCGTAGACAAATTGTCTGGGTTTTAAGCGAGAGGCCTGATCGTTGATTAAAGCGTTGAAATCTCAGTCCCTGATCTTTGTTTTTGTTGCGTTTTTTGTTTTTGCCGTTGTTAAAGTGGCGTGACATAAACGTAAGTGATGGCGTCTGAGCCAGCGTAATCTGTGTGGGGCTTTTATATCCTCTGAAGCACTGCGCTGACAGATGTGGCGGGGACCAAAGATGTGGAATTTATGGTAATTTTAATATTGTTAAATGACAAAAGCAGTTAGGCAGCGAGACGTCTTCTCTTTTTAACCTTGCGTTTGGATCTGCTGCGGCTTCTCAAAGTGCTCCCTTATGCCTTTCCCTCGATGATTCCCACCCCGTTTCTCTGTGTTTTGTGCTGGCTGCTGGTGTGCCAGTCTTCAGTTTGATCTGGGCCGTTCCCCACACATCAGAAACCGGTCACCGATACAACCGGCCCCCATGCACAGGTACAGGGCTGTCCACAGTGCACACTTACTGTAGGGTGAGCACTATTACCTACCTAGAGAGAGACAGATAAAGGGAGACAGAGTAAAAGTGAGAGTGAGAGAAAGGGGCAAATGGGAGAAAAGTGAAAGAGAGAGAGAGGGCGTGTGAATAAGAGACAGAGAGAGTTTGTGCATGTGTAAGAGAGAGAGAGAGAGAGAGAGAGAGAGAGAGAGAGACATTCACCCAATATGGGGTGCATCTCTCCGTAACTGCATCTGTTTAAAATGACAGACTGAATGGTACCATCAATCATCTCTTCTCAAGTCAGGAGCTACACCCAAAGCAGACATACTCTACCTGTAAGTCAAGTCATTTTCTACAGTACATTCATATTCTCTTCCTCAAATCCACCGCCCCACAACCCACACACACACTCAGACACACACACACGCACACACACACACACTCAGACACACACACACACACACACACCCCAGTGCTCGGCAGTCTGTGACAGCCAGCGAAAGGCCAGAAGGGATTAAGCCATTTTGAATGGCTGCTTAATCAGATTAAATTGCTGACACCTTCTTTTCGTCCGGGGCAGGTGTACTGGGAGACGGGGAGACGGGGGGGGGGGGGGGGGGGTAGTTTTTTCCTCTCTGTAGAGGAGACACCCCATCACGCTTAATGCGTTCTCTGCCTCATCAGCGCCGCTCATAAATATTCAGCGCCTCCGGCCCTACTGTACACAGCTCCAGCCTGCTAGCCTCTGTCAAAGCCCCACCTGCAGCCTCCAAACAAACGGCGATGCTCATTTCCCCGTCCCACCGTTCGTTCTGTTACTCCCCTGTCTGGCTGAAATGTGTGTGTGTGTGTGTGTGTGTGTGTTTAGGGGGGGCTGCAGGACATTTAACTCGGCATTCCCGACATAAATCACGGAAGACCAGATGCGGAAAGCCGTCCCGTCTCCCCCGTGGGCCCCGTGCCGGTTCCAGGGCCGGTCCCGTGCCTCCGGGTCGCAGTCGATCGGCCACCCAAACGGCGACGGGGGCGCTTTTTCTACTCGTCCTCTTTTCCGCTAGCCCTGCGCTTCTCTCGGGTTCCTCCTGCGCTCTCTCGCCCGCGACGTCGAGTTATCCAGCGCCCTCTGCCGAGCCGGCCTGATGTCGGCTCACCCCGATAAAAAACAAACAGCCACTTTCAGTCACGTCTGTGGAGCCGGCGTGGTTGTTTTCACCCCTCACTCAACTTAAGCCAGTCGCGCTGATGTTTCCTCAAACACTGTTTGTTGTCGCCGATGGCTTTGATGCCATTAGTCACCGTCGCAGGAAGACACAAGCGTGTCACTCCCGTCAACGCGAATGCCGGCAAGCTGCTCCGTTAAACCACTTCCTTCTTCTGCCTCCTCCTGTTTTCACACAGAGTGGGAGACTGAAGCTCCGGGCTCCAATACATTCTTAGAGGGACGAAAATAAACAAATAAATAATGTGGTGTTATGCAAACAAAACTCCTCCGTTTGCCTTATGACTGCCTGACTGACTGCCTTATTGCTGATTACAACTTCCTCTGTCCTGCTTCCAGATCAATTCCTCAAATTCTCTATGTACCGGTTTTCATTTTTATATTCATGCATTTATACCCAAAGTCATGGCCTTAAAAATTTTAAAATAATGTTAAAATAATTGTAAAAATCTTAACCAATTAATTTGGCCACTTTTGGCCGCTTGCTATTTTCACGGGCTAAATTAGTTAAATTCTATAGATCAATTTTAAGGATTTGCTGAGGAATGTAATGATACTTTCAACAGTCTACATTTTCCAGGATTATTCAAATGAAAATGAAAGAAGATAAATGAGGCTTGTCTTCCTTTCCCCACTGAAACCCGAGTTTGTACATTTCAGGCGATGATCCTCCAGAATGATCTGATACCGCGGTGTGTCTGCATGTGAATTATCTGCATATGAAGGAAAGAACACAGCCCTGTTCAGACCAGGCTTTGAGGGCCCTTACCAGTGCTCATTTTGATAAAAGCCAAACAAAGGTGCAGCCCAGCAGTCAAGAGGCTGTCTGACTGCTGGCAGTTCTGCCCAGGGACAAATATATACTGCGGTTTTATCTCCGTCGGTGGTTTGTTAAACTGACAATACCAAGGAAAAAAAAAAGCCTCCCTTCAAAAAATACCAACCGGCTTCTCAATCCCACAGGTCGGTGTGAAAAGTCAGCTCAACTCGAGCAACAAAATACAATGCAGTTTGTAAGTACTTGGACGGTGGTGCAATTTCTGTTCTTTTGGCTCTGTACTCCAGCACGCTGAACTTGAAGAGAAACAATGAATGAATGTTCTCTTTCTTCTTAACAATGCTCCGAACAATTTGGTTTGGGCAGCCTATCGTTTGGCCGATGTCTCTGGCTGTTTTTTCTTTTCTCTCTTATTTAGCAGCCTCATAATGGCTTCCTGGACTCAATTCTGGTCATCATGTTGACAAATGGAAATAACAGACTCCAAAGGCAATCAAAAGCCCAGAGTCAAGACTAGAAACTGAATGTCTTACACCTGCACTAAGTGATTAAATACACCTGACTAATCATGAACAGCTGAGAAGCTGTTTATAATTTTTCCCATTTTCTCCCAATTTGGTAGCCAATTGTACCCAATCTATTCCTATTATCGATGTTAGCTGAGGATACTCCATCAACGACCCCGTCCCTTGGCAGCCTGGATAGATCTAACAATCTTGAGAACGACACGCCTTCTTCAAACCGCATTGTCTCGCCCGTGACCGTGATTCCACGGCGACCGGGGCTGCTGTTGTGTGCAGCAATCCCACTAACCCCTTCTGAGTCCCTCCCTTGGAGCAGCGAGCCAATTATGCCTCTCCACGTGAGCCGGCCAAACTACTGCAAACTAATGCCTGCATAAAGGTCAGTTACTTTAGCTGTGCACCCCCCCCCCCCCCCCCCCCCCCGATTTGGATCACTTGATGTGGATACCTTCGAATGAAAGCTGTCAGTCTGCACTTTAGCCTGATATTCACTCTGTTACACTCTCCTACTCTGGAGTCTCTGTGTACCTGTGACTAATTGACCATTCTGTGCGGCTGAGTTCACCTGGCCGAGATAACAACCCTGGAAGCTGGGGCAGTGTTGGGGGAGACTTTACGGAGCTTCACGTTTTGTAGGATCTGTTTTGAGAGCTGTTTATCCTTTTAGCTAAGTCTAAGTCTTTTGCTTCGTGTGTTTATTTTGTTAGTTGGCCGATGGCCGATTGATTGTTTGAGCATCTTTTTAGAGAGTTTAGGTCAGAGTAGGGAAGTTTACTGGCGGAAGGCTCCCTTCTTTTTGTTTTCTTGTGAGATCGGGATAGATTATTTTTGTGTGTGTTTAGCGTTTACTGTTCAGTGCCTGGACCATCATGCCAACTTTTGGAAATTAATTTTCCCTTTTATGATTGATTTGAAATCTTTTTCTTTGTATATTCTGACTTCTGTTTTGTGGCCTTTTGTTTTTGGTTACGATCCATTTTGATTCCCCCCGGTACGTGGGAGAGGTTGGGCTGTAAGGATTGTTTCATTTCAAATCCAATGTGCTGGAGCACAGAGCCAAAAGGACAGAGAATTGTACCACTGTCCAAATACTTACGGACTGCACTGTGGCCGTTGAAGATGCTGAAGAAGCGCATACATACCTGTACAAGTGGCTACATCCTAAAAGGGTATTTAAAAAGATCCTAAGCTAACTCAAATATTCATACCCAGAACATATGTTGTAGCCCACCGTACAGGTCCCAGAACTAGTACGTGTTCAGAGAATAATAATAAAATAAAAAAACATGGCCATCCAGGTTGAGTGTCCGACCGCTGTCTGACACAGCCTGACCACAGTGGCCCAAATGCTGCCCCTGTGCATTTCTCCGGTACAGTGCTGATTTTAACGGGAAGCGGGACTGTGTAGTGCTGTGAGACCGTGACATCATCACACAAGGGTGCTGAGCAAGGTCCCGGAGGCTTCCGGCATGGTTCCTCTGGGACGGCCGCTGTTGCCTGGCAACACGGCCGCGATCCTACAGCTGCGGCCTCGTCGCACAGTGACACCGTCGCGATCTCTCTGATATGGTATTTCATAACTGCGTGATTCTTACACTCTCGCGAGGCACCCTGCCCCGATGAATAACAAAGTTGGAATGCGAGGCGGACAAACTTTATTCGAAGGTGCGATCATTATGTGATTAGAATGTCCCTTTCTGAACATTCTAATGCCGATGTCACGGTCGCTAGTGGTGACCGAGAGCAATGGAGTTCCAAAATACTGACCTAGGATTAAAAATAAAAAATTAAATAATAATAATCCAAAAATGGATGGGACAGTAGGGAATAAGATAGAAAAGACTGGTGGAATTGGGGTTCTGTTCCACCTCAGGAGCAGAGCGACATTATTCCCTAGGTTACTGTATATGCTGCTTTGATTGGTAACCAAGGGGAGTGTTTTAATGAGGAAAGGACGATGAATGATTCTTATTCCCTTCTGCAGATGTCAGCAGTTGATTTTGTGACCATGATTTTACTTACATGTCCAACTGTCGGTGTTCCCTTAATAAGGGCCGCGCCTGCCGTGTTTTGCACGTATGTATGTGTGAGTGTGTGTGAGAGCATTTGTGTGTGCATGTGTGTAAGAGCACATGCCCTCTGCATGTGTTTATTCTCCAACTGTATAAGCCAATAACAGCCTGATTAAAAATGATCTATAACAGGCTCCATGGCACCAATCAAACACCAACAGTCTCTCAGGTAATTATAGCTCATTTTGCAAAATGTTTTTCATACCTACAGACTTTAATTAGTGCCTAGTGGAAGTGATTTTGCATGACTAAAATATGGATTAAGCCAGAAATGTACAGTACCAACCCCACCCAATGATGGTTAGTTTTGCGCATAGTAACTAGCTGGATTCACTGCTACCTACTGTGATTATTGCAATCTGCCGGATAGCTGATATTGGATTTGCCTCTGGTATATAAATATTGACCCCAAAATCAGGCAGGTTCTAATGTGTGTATACACAGTACATGTCTGTGTTTGTGTGTGCATGTGTGTGTGTATGTTCGCGTGTATGAGTGCATGTCTGTGTGTGTACAGGTGTGTGTGCAGTATAGTTATATGGCTGTATGTGGTATTCCGGGCGGTTGTACTCTAATGGGTGGGGCTGTTTTGTTCCATAAGACTGGTGTGCCATTTCATCTCCAGAACAGCCCCAGTGAGACAGGGCCCAGGAGAGGCGTGGAGCCGTCTTAATGAACACGGTCTCCAGTGCTCTTATTAAAGACAAGACTCACACCTTCCCTGGAGAGGCTCCTAATTAAAGGTCTCTCTCTCTCCACCTTTCTCTCTCTCATGCCCCTGCTCTTACACACTGATGCTCTCTCTCTTTTTCACATGCACCGCTCCCTCTCACACATACATTCTCTCTCCATCTCTCATGCACTCTCTCTCTCTCACACACACTCTCTCTCTCTCTCTCTCTCTCTCTCTCTCCCTGACAGATGCCACTCTCTCTCTCCAAGGTGCCACTTAAACTGAGGCTGGTGCGGTGGGGCCTATAGGTCACAATACAGCTTAAGCTCACAGGGAGTACAAACCTGAGTTCTAATCTTAACCGCAGAACTCTTTCCCAAGCTTCCCTTTACTCTAGCTCTTTCACTGGGCAGGCCATTTTTTTTTAACCCTGTGAAGAGTTTTTTTCCCCTCGAAATTATGAGTCATTGTTTTAATAGATATTGCTTTCAAATCACCACGATCGTGACACGAGCTTTAGAATGTTCTGACCCACAATGCTCTGAACTGAATTCGCGATCTTATACCTTAAAGAGTCAAACAGAAGTCCATTTGTTGGTGTCTCGGTGGCGCAGCCTGTAGAGCACTAACGTCGGCGGTTCGAATCCAACCGTCTGACATTTGTCGCTTGTCTTCCCCATTCTTCCTGTCTCTCTATACTATATACTGTCCAATAAAGCTAAAAAATATCTTTAAAAAAAAAAGGAGTTTGTTCTTAATTTATTTCTCCACCAGTGCTATTGTTTTCCTCCTTAATGCTGATGGGGAATAGTTACTACATACAAGCTGCTTATGTACATTGCTTTGTGAGAGGCTCTATACAACTCACATCATTTTGAACAGACTGCAAAACGCACCTGAAAGATGACAGTCAAACGGTTCCTGAAAGTGCTCTGAATCTTATTTTTGCAGCGTCAGCATATGACAGTCAAACATATGGCTGTCATTCCCCTTCTCCTTCCAGCTATGAGACACCTCGCCATCCCAGGCCTCTCATTGGTCAGATCATTAGCCTGTGAACTCAGAAACATTAGGCAAATGAGCAGACTTCTCAAAACGTGAAAGAACCGAACATTTTAAAATGGATGAATGGCAATCGTGTCTTTGCACCTGGTTTTACTAGACCGTACATGACCGTTTAGGCAGATTGCTTGGATTAGAAAAAAAGCAGCATACTGTACATTCATCTAAAGTCTTGGTATGATTTTATCCATCCTTTTCAAATCACAGGAAAATAGAATGGTAAGCATTGGGCTCTCAGTGTTTCCACAACTTCACAAAGCATGCTGTGAGAAAATATAAAAAAATATCAATACAATAACAATGAAATGAAAATATAATTTTGGAAACACAAAACCGGAATATTTGCATAAACACCGAAAACATTAACAACAACAACAAAAACAGAAGCAAGTATTTATGAGAATTATCTCTTCAAGTTTTGGGAAAGACCCCTGAATTTATAGCAGTAAAATGTAAGCAAAAAATAACATTTAAAAGCAAATAAAACAGGCCAGCGAGAGTTTGTGAGATACTCCAAGCTGACATGCATTTTTTAAATGCATAACTGCCTTTCCCTGGTAAAATGTTGGTGTTGATAAAAGACCCATACGGTATCTGATATACTGTATTAGCTGAAGCTACAGCATTATTGACTGCAGCAGTCAATGAAGGGCCACTTAAAAACGATCCACTGCACCGATAATATTTTCTCTGATCCCAACACAGAGAAGGCACATCGCTCCCACGGGAAGTGCAACTCAAACAGCGTGTCCGCAACAGGAATAACAGAAGTGAACTTTAATTTGCTATTTGGATGATTTATCCAAAGCAACTTACAGTTGATTGGACTGGGGACATCTGCCCTGGAGCGATGCAGGGTTAAGGGCCTTGCTCAAGGGCAGAACTTATTGTGGCTTCGCCGGGGGTTGAACCACCGACCTTCCGGGTCCCAGTCATGTACCTTCACCACAGGCTGCTCCACAGGAATCGGGCAGCGCTAAAAAACCTCATGCAGCTATCGGCAAGAGTATGGTAATTTCATATAGCCACTAAAATGCAAGGCGGGCTTTTATCCTTCTGTGTTGTTGTTATGTATGATATCTGCTTCATACTTTACGACCTTGATGCCGTATATGTCGTAGAACGTGAAGTGTGATTGCTACGAAAATGACAATTCAGATTGTGGAGTGGAATTATCAGGTCCCCTCGGGCCTATCGTGTTGAAAAGTGCAATCAGGGCACAGCGGGAGAGGATGGCGGAGGAGCAAAGATGCGATGGTGCCACACAAACCGTCACAAAAGCAATTCGCTCCCTCGCTGCTGTGGCCCCTGAAACAGGGCGGACTCGCACACTCGCGCTCTGAAGTGCGGTCGGGCAGCGGTCCGCTTCCTTCTCGTTTTCTCTCTTATCTCTTATCTGCAGAGCCGGCTGTGTGCGCAGTCAATGAACCGCCGTCCTCCAAAATAAATAAAGAACTACATCCGTGAATTAATGAATAAAACCCTTTTTGTCCGACTATCAGCTCGCATGACATCCAGTCAGCGGAGGAAGCGTCACGGTTGGAGATTTGATCTCTGGATTCAAGGAGCTGTCTTCGTTTGAGATTTGATCTCTGAATTAAGGTCGGACGCGTTGCCGTGACACCGCTGTTGGGAGGCCAGGACAATTTCGAATCGAAGAAACTAAAAAGATGAAACAATTCAGCTTGAGGACGTACACTGTACGTACCGCGTTTTACACCATTATGGTGTACGGAGTGCAGGGCTAAGTCAATGCCATGTAGCGTCCATGGATTCATCCTAAAATCCCACTACAAACAGGCCTAGTTTTGTGAGTATTTCATAAAACAGGAAATTTACTGTCATTTTTCCAAAGTGGTAGAAGAAAAAAGTAAAAATGAGAATGAATGGGGCGGGGTGGGGTGGGGCGGCCTGTAGCGTAGTGGTTAAGGTAAATGACTGGGACACGCAAGGTCAGTGGTTCTAATCCCGGTGTAGCCACAATAAGATCCGCACAGCCGTTGGGCCCTTGAGCGAGGCCCTTAACCCTGCATTGCTCCAGGGGAGGATTGTCTCCTGCTTAGTCTAATCAACTGTACGTCGCTCTGGATAAGAGCGTCTGTCAAATGCCAATAATGTAATGTGTCTCTATAGCCGCAGTGTCTGAACCGCCAAATATAGCAGGGAGAGTACCACTGTATGGGGCAATCCAGGATAATTTAATGTACAGACGTAAAGACACGTATGTATGCAACAACTGCAGAGAGTAGCCTGAACTAAAATCTAAGGAAATATACTAATGCACAATTGTTTCTGTAAATCCATCAGCTGAACTTAGATGAATTTATTTAACATGAGAAAGTATGGCAAATAGTCATGAACAGCAAGGTGAAAAAAAAGAAACTAAATGAGCTGAAATGAAACTCAATGATAAATGAAATGAATCAAATTAGTCAGGATTGAAAAGGAGCTAAATGACTACAATGACTGTCAAGGAGTGTTAAATTGCATATCTCTAGCGGAGTCCAATAGGGACAATATGTACTCCATTAGAATTAAAAGTGGCCCGTCATAATTGATTTCACACTGAAGATTTCGCAGCTAATTGATTATCGCCATGCATGCGATGAATCTGAGAGAAAGAAAGAGCACATTTCTGTCCTGAAATTAATCACTCGCTAACTACTTCAAGTTGATTATGTCATTAGCATATGCATACTGTAGATTCTCCAGCTTCAGTTGTGATATCCATCATTCTTTCTGAAGTCTTTAAGTCTTATTTTTACTTTTTTTATTCTTTCTCTCTCTTGGAGGTAGAGATATATTTTGTTGTAATGTATGTTCCAGAATGCTGCCAGGTAATTTCTGCTGTTTTAACTGTTTGAGTTTTTACATATGCAATATTTGCTCAGCATCCCCGCCACGTAGCTATTTAGCTTACCCCTTTAAGCTTAATCGGCAACGGATAAATTCCACACAGATTATAGGAAGTATTTTTTTCGAACAGAGAGTGGTCACTGTGTGAAATAGCTTGCTAGGACATGTAGTAGAGGCACTGGGGGTATTCAAGACCAGGCTTGATACAATGTTAGATACTATTTAGCTTTTTGGCAAACTAAGCAGTAGGTACACTTTAGTGGAAAGAGAAGGTGAGCATTGCTGGGCTGAATGGCCTGTTCTCTCATTATGTTATGTTATATTATGCTACATGTAATACAAGAGCAGTGTTATGAATGGGGCGACATTGGCTCAGGCAGTAAGGGCAGTCATCTGCCAGTCAAAGGGTTGCTGGTTCGATCCCACCCTGGGTGTGTTGAAGTGTACTTGCGCAATACACCTGACCCGCAATTTCTCCTGACGAGCCGGTTGGTGCCTTGCATGGCAGCCAATTGGCGCTGGTGTGTGTGTGCGTGAATGGGTGAATGGGTTAATGAGAAGCATCAATTGTACAGCGCTTTGGATAAAGGCCCTATATAAATGGCGACCATTTACCATAAAGCCATGGGCAAAATAGTGAATAAATATAATAGTATTTACTGTCAAATATATAAATAAACAGTTATGGCTTTGAAGAGAAAGCGTATGCCAGACAAGCAGCAGTTTTAATAACCATTCCAGACCAAGGCAAGGAGTCCCCAGCCCTCACCGTCATTGTCCTCACCTCTGTAATGTTGGCTCTGAGCTCTGAGTCTACAGAAGCGATGCCAGGGCCGCGTTTAATTCCGTGCCAGACGGGGCCTTTGTGTTTTGGTTTGCGTGGCCCAGCGGGGATGATTTGTAGTCTAGCCGCGGAATACAAAGGATGATTTGTTTGTTTGTTTGTTTTCTCCATTCATCACTTGGGGGCGCCCCCCCCCCCCCAGTCCTTACAAATGTGCTGTCCTTTATAAATGCATTCTGGGTGTTCTGTGTTTGGGAATTCTGAGCTGAGTCTTGTTCCAACACACGCTCCTCTCTTTCTCCCTCTCTCTCTCTCTCTCTCTCTCTCTTATTTTCTTTCGCGGGAAGGATGATTTGTTTGTTGGCGGCGGAGGAGAAATCCCTCAAAGGCCGCGAGAGGAAATTGACTGGAGGGACAAAACAGACAGTGGGAGAGTTGATAGGATGATAGGTATGATTTCTCGGCGGCACGGGGCGACGCATCAGATAAGTGCTCCGACTCTTTCAGAGGGCCGTGGGTGGGCCTCGCTTCACGCTCACCGTGGCCTCTCCAGCGATAAATCATCCGCTTTTACAAAGTAGGGGACCCCCGCGCCGTCGTTCGGTGTTTTTCCGCTGATAGCGGTGCTGACTGAACACAGGCAATGAAGCTGTTCTGGTGCCAGGACCGGTCCTCCAGATCGATGCTCACTTCCCTATCAGCAGGCTCTCTGCGGCAGGCTAGGGGAGAAACACTGCAGACAGAGACGCCCGCGGAGTCTTCGGGACCGCTTATACTGTTGGTTTCTGTGTGTTCTGTAGTGCAGGGGGTTGCTGTGAACAAAGTTACCTTTTCCAGAAAGAAAGGGCGAGATAGAAACCCGTGTTGTGTTTTTTTTCTGTGCATTGCCCACACACACGCATAAACACACACACACGTTTTGAATCTTTATAATAATACAAGCAAAAAAAACAGTGGCGGATAGTATTATTGTGACTCGAGGTTGTGTATTTCATACCAGATAACTTTCACACACAGGCAAGAGCTATAATGTACCAACATTTCTTGGGTTAGTAACATAACGCTAGGTTTGCGCTCCAAAGTAGTCTCATGGGTCGAGTTGTTTGCTAAAAGTGCAAATCCAGTGACTCTAACTTGACCAGTTTCACATAATAATTATCAGTACATCAATAATGATGTCATATGCATACTCTATGCATAGCTGTGACAACTATGTCAGAGTAATGAAGTATAAATAAAATACACACAGATACACTGGTGTTATAGCTAACGTTTCGTCCGTTTTCGCAGTCAGTCCCACAGTAGGAGAGAAAGGAATTGCTACCCTGAGGCCTTTTAATGCCAACCTGAACAAATACTGGCCATTTTCGTTATGTATGTTGAGTTAGATAAAAAAAAAAGTCTGATCTCTCACCTAATCCTCAAGATGATCCTTTCAATCTCCCTTGGTCTCAGCGTGTGATCACATTTTCAGCCTAACTCCCGGTTATCTCATCCGCTGATTCAGCACCTGGCCCGGTCATATGGGAGCCCGGTCATGTGCTTACGGTCACTGAGGCTTAAAGGGAAAACTGCACACGCCTTGTATCGGGCACTTTTGACTGGCTAAAATCTAAGACAGAGTCTGGCTGAGTGAATTGGCTTTATTCAAGCTTCGCCATTATCTCAACGCCTGACTGTGACCCTGTTAACAAATACAGTGGGCGGCCATCCTGTCTTAAAGAGGGCGCTCCTCATCCTTCTTGGTTGTGAAGATCATGGGCTCGTTCCGATCATTTATTTTTCACGTCTTTGATCTTTGATTCAATTATTTTTTATTTTACATTCCTTTCTTGAGAGGAAACACGAGCGCATGCTTTGCGGAAGTATTTTTTTTCGAAACCGTGACGTCTAAATGATTGACCTGTAGGTCCACCACTGCCATGCAACTGTACTTTGAACTTTGAAGAAGCGGGGACATTCCATTGGTCAAACTCAGGTTTTCTCTATTTCTCCGGGTTTTTTTTGGACATATTTTCTAGCATTTTTTTTTCAATACTAATGGGTGGAGGCAAGAAAAGGAGGAAGAAAAAGGAAGGAAAAAAAAGAAGAGAAAAATAATGGATTGGAATGAGCCCTGAGTGGCTTTCTGTGCAGGTTGAGTTTTTTTTAAAACGTTGCCCTGGCCCTGCTCTCTAGAGGGCGAGAGAGTGTGTTCATGCCCGATCATCTCGCCCGAATCCACCGAAACCATGGCGATAGAGCAGTAACAATGGAGGAGCCCTCTCTCGCCAATTAATGGAAAATTGTACCGGACGACGGGAGCAGGAGGAAGAGTGAGAAGTAACAGTTTCTTCTGCACTTTCAAGTCACTTCTGCCCCTTCTTGACCCCCCCGGCTCTGCGTACCCTGTGATTTTCACGCTCGTCTCAATGATCCCAAACATACGCAAGGACACTACGTGAAAAGGAGGCCACGAAGCCCTAAAATCCTAAAGCAAAACGCTGCTGATCAGTAATGAGCAGACCTGGATCAAACACTCGACATAATTCTTTAAGGATTTAAATACTTCTCTAAGCTTTACTCAGCTTGCCTGTGATTTGGGAACCTATGAAGTTCTCTCAAAAAGTGCAGACCCTGCTTTCAGGTCCTCTTTGTTGGCTAAATTTCACCAGGCAAGATCAATGGAGCACAGAAGCATATTTGAATCCAAAACCCAGGTCTGGTGATGACTGTATCTTTTTGGCATGTACATCTGTAATGAAACGATGTTAACATAAAGTGTCCATTTGTAATGGGAAAAGCAGCATCTCTGGATGAGTTTTGCCTGTAAATTGAATCAATGTGATGTTGGAATATATTATCCCTTCATTTGGTACCCATCATCATCCTCACAATTACTATTGATTGATAATTGATTTTACCGTGTTTTCCCACATAACTTGTAGTGATAAATCAATAGGGGGGAAATCGGCATAAAGGATTAATTCTTATAATCTTGGTACAATTAATCAACAGCCAAACAAATAAGTGTCTAATTAACTGTTGTACCCTCACAAATAAATAAATAAAAACACGCCATGGTCAATTACAGCAAATTATGTTAGAACTTCATATCACAGGCGATTGCGTGTATTATTTAGTGTCATATTGCTAAAGGAATAGCAATTTAAGTGAGTGGGCTATTTATTCTCAACTCCACGTCTTTGTGGGCTTCCGGGAGCCGGATGGTCTGCCTTGAGAACGGGAGGGAGTTTTCTTTCTCACCGCAGATAAATCAGTTAATTGATCTGTTTGCTGCCGTAATGGGCCTTCGCTTTAACAGCCTTCCGCGCGAATACGGCGTGCTACTGCCTCCGCTGGTTCCACCAGCAGTGGGGGTCTCTGAAGTACCACCTGCCAGCCTGCCTTAACCGCTTTCTTCGCCACGCTCAAGCGTTTCTTCGTCTCCTTTAAACTGCACGCTTTTCTCATCTATAAAAAAACGCAGCGGAGCCTCTTTGACATTTCAGATAAAAGCGTTTGAAATATATGTTTTTTTATTTCATTCTCTATGTTGAGCCGTCTGTCGCACGCCCAACTCCGTGCGTCTGGTACTTGATCCGCTCTGTCTGCTGTGGTGCCGAACGCCGCTTTTATACGCGATCTCGGCGTTACGGGGGAGCGAGGAGAATGCGCTCACTGCCGGTGAAAGAACTAGAGATAAATCTCCTCCTCGACAGATCAGCAGTTCGGCGCTGGAGACGTTGACAGCGAGGATGCGCATCTCCCTGTCCCATGGTCGGGAGGTCAAGTGAGCGCCGTCACACTACGTGTCTTTAAAGGTTGTGCGCACTTGAACAGGTCTGCCCTGCACTTGAACGATCTGCTGTAGCTACGATGTGCCATTGATAAAGGTCCGACTCGCAAAGCTCGCTCACTTCTGCTATGAAAAAAACGATGTTTTTTTTCTTTTCTTGGCTATTGGCAAATAACCTACGCAGCAGCTCAGGCGGCTAAACCTGAGCTTATTGCACAGCGACACCGTGGAAGCAAGACATCTTCATGAAGTGGAAGCCACAGACGGTGGAGGACAGTTTTAATTAGCCTACTAATCTGAAAATATCTCGGTGGACACTTATGTGCCCTGTCTCCAAATACTTCCAGTCTTGCTTGCTTTCCTTAAAAACGGCCATTTAAGGAATAAACGATCGAAACGACTAACTAACGGAATGACTGACTGAGTGAATAAGTATATAAACATTCTGCGGACCCGAATGGTTCTGTGTTTCGAACACTGCTATGATGGTCCTCAGATGCATTGCAAATCTTTTGATAATAACTCAGCAGTCTGGCATGTATACTTTATACCCCTCCAAGTCTTTATCAGCTTGAGTTAGCACATTATGGCTGGATGGGCTCTGTTCTATGACACAACTCTGCTTGTTCTGATAAAAATGGAAATGACCACTAGAACAGGTAACTTTCTTGTTGAACAAGATAACAACAACAACAACAACAACAACAACAACAATAATAATAATAATTATAACAATAATAATAATTATAATTATAATGTACTCTAAAATGGAGGCAATCTTTTGCAATGTAATCAGCAAATTGTGTGGCTGCAGTGCAATGCATACCATCACGTCAAAGCTGACAGGAAGGTGACAGTAACGCAAATAACCACACCTTACAACAGTGGTATGCAGAAGAGCATCTCTGAGCACACAACGCATCATAACTCTTAAGTGGATAGGCTACTGCAGTATAAGTCTAAAAAATAAGTCTAATAAATACCTAATAAAGTGCTCAGTGAGTGTATACTACCACATTTAAACATTTAAGAAAAGAGGAAAACTATGAGGAGTGAAGCTGATGTCAGAGTAGCACTGTTTGTTGTTTGCCAGCTTTATTTTTTTATTAATTTTTTTGTTTGTTTTTTTTGGCTGAGGGGATAGGATTTTTGAAGACAAAAAACACACGGATATTCACATCTTCACCAAAATAACCTTTGCCGATCTATATACAGCACACCCATTTCCCACATCATTAGAGAGTTAGTTGCAAATGCTGCATGTCACAGTTAGCTAATTCACACATTTCTTGTTAGGAGCACTTAAGAAAGCAACTTTCGATTGCACCCGGATATTCAAAGCGAGCCTTCTACCAGAGAAGCACGTCTGTTAAATCAGTGTGGATTTGTTCAGTGGTTTTTGTTTTGTTCGAGATGTAGCAGTGCTTTCTGCAGTTTTGGGTTTTAATACCTTTTTCTGAGATCCATGACAGAAGAAATTTGGGAGACGGTTGATGAAAAGAGACAGAGACTGACAGAGACTGTGTGCCGCATTCAAAAGCATCGGCTCTGTGCAAATTTTTACCATTTACCTTTCAGGAGCAGAAAAACAGACGTGAGAAGTCACTGCATAATACAGTGAGATAAAATGAAAAAATATGTGCCAAAACCCTCTGCTGAGGTGGAGAGAAAGTGTGATACTCTTTGTGAGCTTACGAGTCTTACCTGAAATACCACATCTTGGGAAGCCTATAGCCTAGTGGCTAAGGTGCTTGAATAGCACCTGGAAGTTTGGTGGTTCAAGCCCCAGTGTTGCCACAATAAGATCTGTGCAGCTGTTTGGCCCTTGACCAAGGCCTTAACCCCACATTGCTCCAGGGGGGATTGTCCCCTGCTTAGTCTAATCAACTGTCCAAGTAGCGTTTGGATTAACGCGTCAGCTAAATGACTGTACTGTAATAATCACAGTGTAATGTAGTAATGTAATGTAATGCACTGTTCAGTGTGCATACCGTTACACTCTTTCAGCTTGATCTAGACTGAAGAGCTCTTCTGGGCAGCAGTGTGGTTCAGGAACTGCCATTGTGACCTAAAAGTTGCAGGTCTGATTCCCATTATTGATTTCCAAATAATTTGGCGGAGTTCCTGTCACCCCTTGCGGACCACACAGTGTAAACGTGCTGAAGATGAGACAACCATCAGCTGTGCATATTGGAATGAATGATAACACTTCTAGTTCTACGACTGAGAAGTTCATCCGCACAGCTCTGTTAGAGTCTTTGTGCATCATTAAAAAAGTCAGTTAATGTATTTGTTAATGGTTAACTAATTAAATTCATATGGATAAATATCATGTAACAAATTCCTTAGTTTGTTAATAAATGCATTAACTAATGAAAAGTGAATTTTATGCTTAATCAATGTATTTGTCCATCATTAATTCATGTTAACATGCCAATTCGTGAACCTTATTGTAAAGTGTGACCGAATGAGTATTAGGCTATTTGTTTTCTGTGAGCATGCCTGACCTCAGCGAAGCTAAGTGACCTTGATAAGTGAACACCCAACAGGAGCCTGTTCCACAGAACTGAATCCGATGTTTTCTTCATTCTGTTCATGTTTAGACATTAATTACGTCATCCTTAATGATCTCAGACATGTCGAAACAAAAACGCTGCTGCTGTATTCCAAATTAATCATCTCTTTTTCAGTGATTTTCCACTATAGTGCGCTGAAGAAGAAAAGAGACATTCATTCTGGTAATTTCAGACAATTCGGGGCTGAATTGCATTCATTTATCTCTCTCTGTGCCAAAACAAAAAGTTTCTAATCATTGGCGGGTGTTGGGTGAACTCGGCGCTCCTGAAAGACGGACAGTTATTTATGTGTCTTCTGCGTTTCTCAGACCTGCCTCCACGCAGATAATGCTTCCCGATCGTTGATTGTGTTGCAGATTGAGAGGATGCCATGCGTGTGCTGAGCTCAGAATGAAATGTTTTTCTCCCCGTGACACTTGATTGAGAGTATTATATTAACACTGTCAGAACCATCTTAAAGTGTTTTACATGAAACTGCAAAGCAATTTTATTAATACCAAGATAAGGAACTCTGCTAATGAAGTGTGAGTGTGCGTGTGCATGTGCATGTGCGTCTGTGTGTGTGTATGTGCATGTGCGTGTGTGTGTGTGTGTGTGTATGTGTGTATGTGCGTGTGTGCGTGTGTGCGTCTGTGTGTGTGTATGTGCGTGTGTGTGTGTGTGTGTGTGCGTGTGCATGGGTGAGTGTGAGTGCATGTGCGTGTGTGTGTGTGAGTGGGTGGGTGTGAGTGTGTATGCGTGTATGAGTGTGTGTGTGTGTAGGTGAGTGTGTGTGCGTATGTGAATGTGTGTGTGTGGGTGTGTGAGTGTGTGTGTGTGCATGTGTGAATGTGTGTGCGCGTGTGTGAGTGCATGTGGGAGTGTGTATGTGCGTGTCTAAGTGTGAGTACATGTGCGTGTGTGCGTGTGTGTGTGTGTGTGTGTGTGCGCGCGTGCATGTCTGCTGGTGAGATATTGGTTTTGAGTGCGCAGGAGACCCAAAGGAGCTGAGAAAATAACACTGTATCTTAGCAGCCTCATTCCTCAATACAACCACGTTAGCCACAAAGCCAAAAAAATCATTTAAAAGCTTTACTTAAAGATAATTGGGTCACTTGAAAAAGGACACGCTTTGAAATAGAGAAACAGCAGAATTCACCCGCCTATTGATCGATTATGATCAATACGGAGAACCTCTAATCAAATTATCAATATATTTCAGTGCCCTGAAAAAAAATAACATTGACTGATAACCTAATTAGTCAAGTAGAAAAAATATGAATAGTATGTAGAGGTATTGTACTTGGAAGATATACTGTCGAATCGGAGGCCACGAGCAAGTTTTGTTTTGACAGGCTCAAGCCACTGGTGTTCTTGTCGGTCATTTCCGTATGCTACTGTGCATATTTCGTGAGCAAACACTCACCCACGCACATTGTATCCCTCCTTCTCAGCGCTAAGTTGCACATATTATTACACAGTGGGCCTGGGCTGACAGCGGGCAGCCCGTTAGGCCGAGTCCAGGCAGAGCACACAGGGAGAAACAGGCCGGGTGATGTGATGACCAAACAAGAGAAAATAAACATATAAATCTATTATATGCGCTCGCCCTGGGCGATAATGTGGAAATAAAACAGTGTTCTTAATGAAGCTGTAGACACGATCCAGATGGCCTACTCCAGGAAGCCTGATGACTGCGTCTGTAGCCAACAGACCAGATGGAGCGGGATAAAGAGACACACTGTGTTTTAATAAGTCACGGGAAGAAAACATCGGACGGCCATTAACTGAAGTGTACCGCAATCATCATGTTTCTGCGCTGGATTGTGAAAGGCCTACGGTCTGACTCCAGGCATGTTTGGGGTGTCATTTGGCAGCCAAAAGCAGAGCAGAACATACTTTAGGTGGGATTTATGGTACAGTACATGCAATTACATCATGAGAGAATGCATAATAGCACCATAAAATGTTCAGTGTTTGTACATATGAGTACCGTAGGCATATTTCCATAACTACCTTAGGGACCCATACAGTTTGGTGATTTTACTTGTGACATTCCTGTGTATGTTGGCTTTTATTATTTATCTCATTGAACACATGTATTTAAATTCTTTCATGAAGACATTTTTTCACTGAAATCTTTTAAACACAATGCTAATTTGGCTTTTTTCCACTAATGGTTTAGTTTCAGCGATCAGTTATCCAAAATTTCAGCAATTACAACACAACAGATTTCACATGTCAGCCTATAATGTGTCAATTTGAAAAGTAACCTCTTTCTAGGGGAAATATATATTTGCCATATTGTCCATTAAATGAAAATGGAAACAATTGATCTGCCTAATTTAGAGTCCTGGAATATGAATACAGGGCTTTTCTTCTTGGCATGAATTGTTATTTCTGACATAATATAGCTTAAAAGGGTCAGCCATTTCTCAAGAGACATTAAAACTGCATAAGTAAGAATCATTAACAGCCCATTAAAATGGAAAAGTTTTTTAATTAAATTAAAATCAGCAGGCAGAGGGACCCCACACAACTGAGGATAAGGCCTCCAAAATGCACACAATTCCCCATCCCCTGCCACAAGCTGGCCGTGTTGTGCACTGACATTGTATCCCACAGTACAGTGGCTGCCCTTTAATCTTTCCCCTTTAACCTTTCAGGGCAGTGTTTACATATTTCTCCCAATTCATCCATTTCCAGATGCGTCGTGAGAAGATTGCCGTGTGTCCTATCGGGGATTTAGAAATAACCGCTCTGTGAGTCTGTGGTAAGACGAGGTGCTGAGACAAATTGTCTCGGGTCGTGAAAATCACCTGCTGTTAACGGCGGTCTAGCAGGCTATACTTTAGGAGAGAGAGAGAGAGAAAGAGCGAGAGGGAGAAACAGTGAGATAGACATAGATGAGAGAGAGAGAGAGAGAGAGAGAGAGAGAGAGAGCGAGAGGGAGAAACAGTGAGATGGACATAGATGAGAGAGAGAGACAGAGGGAGAAAGATCAAGAGGGACAGGGATAGAGAGAGAGGGAGAAAGGCGGAGAGACAGAGGGATAGAGAGAGAGACAGAGAGGGAGAGACATTTGATCTTTTGATGTTCCTTCATCGAAACACAAATTTTCCAAAATTACCTTAAAACTTATCCTCACCACCCATACTGGTTTGCTCAACCCACTTCCCCAGAAAGGAAGAGAGAGAGAGAGAGAGATGGAGAGAGAGACAGGGATAGGGGGAGAGAAGTGGGGAGAGAGAGGGAGAGAGGGGGGAGAGACAGTGATAGAGTGAAAGAGAGAGAGATAGAACAAGTTGGAGAGGGAGAGATAGTGAGAGAGAGAGACAGGGATAGGAAAAGAGAGAGAGGTGGAGAGAGAGAGAGAGAGAGACAGGGATAGGAAGAGAGAGAGAGGTGTTGAGAGAGAGAGGGAGAGACGGGGATAGAGAAATATGCTGAAATGGAGCGGGCGTTCTGTGGAGGGGAGACTCCTTTAATTGCTTCATTTGACTTTCATATGAAGTGATTCATCCCAGACCGCTGAGTTAATGAAAACTTACAGCACTCATCGGAGCGTACCTTCCCCCATTCCCTCCGGTTTCCCAGAGAGCCGCTGGGGTCACCGGTTGCACTTTATCACCAATAGGAGCTTTTTCCATGTGAGGCTCCTGCTCCCCAGCTCAGGACCCTATACCTGCAGTTACAGCTGCTGCGGCCTAAATTAATGCTTCATCTTAAATATTTTCTTGCAGTGATTCTCGAGGGTCCCGTTCCCAAACAAGCACTGATATGTTTTTGGTTCATGAAGAGTCAAATATTCAGTGTTAAATGAACACTGAGTGTGGGCATGTGACCTACAGTGTCATGGATATACTACCACTGAAGCTATGGAGCTAAATTAAGAGTTAAGATTTTACTGTGTACTGTGTATGCACGTGTCCGTATAGGTGTGAGCTTACACACATATGCACACACGCATGAATACATGCACACACATACACACGCTCACATCTTGCTCTGCAGCTAATCATTCCAGAGATTTTGTAGTGTCTCTTTGCCTGTGAAAGTGAGATTGATAGTCATTTGAGTATTCTTTAGTAGAGTACCTTGTTCTCCCTGCAATTAAAATGGCAGAACTCTCGGAACTGGATGTAGTCTGACTCTTAAATGGAGACATCGCCTGGGAGGTCTGTTCATCAGAGCACCAGAGAACCATCTCTTTAATATTTAACTCTTTAATCTGTAAACTGTGAGACACCCAGGAAACAAATGCAGGCATTATGACCGGAGAAAAATAAACTAAAAATATTTTTTTCTACCACCTCCCCTTCCTCCTCCTCCTCTCTTTCCCCAAACTTGACCTTTTCATTCTTTTTCATAAGCACCCTAAACAGCAGAGAGAGAAAACAGTTTTGGGATCACAGTTGTAGCCAAAAATGAATTACTGTGTTACTTATATTGCAAGCAGCATGCTCTGTCACGGAACCTAATACTGGAACCAAGGGCAGACTGAGGAAAAAGCAGTATTTAATAAACAGGTCAGACAGTCCAGGTACAGAAACCAGCAATGGGAACAAGACAGGATAAGCAGAAACGTAGTCGAGGGGCAGATGAGGGTCGTAACCGGGAGATCTAATCTGACCGGGCAGGCAGGAGCAGGGAAGGAGCTTGGAGGAGAATGACGAGGGATCATAGGCTGGGCAGCGGACAGGAACAGAAGGGGGCTGGTAACCGGAACAGGAGCGGCAGCGTATGGAACAGGAGTGGGCAGGATGGAGGAACAGGAGCGGGCAGGATGGAGGAACAGGAGTGGGCAGCGTATGGAACAGGAGTGGGCAGGATGGAGGAACAGGAGCGGGCAGGATGGAGGAACAGGAGCGGGCAGCGTATGGAACAGGAGTGGGCAGGATGGAGGAACAGGTGCAGGCAGGATGGAGGAACAGGAGCGGGCAGCGTATGGAACAGGAGTGGGCAGGATGGAGGAACAGGTGCAGGCAGGATGGAGGAACAGGAGTGGGCAGCGTATGGAACAGGAGTGGGCAGGATGGAGGAACATTGGCTGCCATGCAAGGCGCTGACCAGCTCGTCAAGAGCATTTAGGGGTTAGGTGTCTTGCTCAGGGACACTTCGGCACAGCCCGGGCGGGGATCGAACCGGTAACCCTCCGACTGCCAGATGACTGCTCTTACAGCCTGAGCCATGTTGCCCCACAATCTGGCACAGGACAAAGAAACAGGCAGGTTTAAATACACAAGTACCGAGACACAATGGGATTGCAATGAAACAGGAGGGAAACACATATAAAGTGCGGGGGGCGTGGTCAGGAAACAGGTTCTGGGCAAACATAAAAACATGAAATGGAACACAGACTTAAGAAATACATAGAAAAAGAGAAACAGGGAAACAAACTAGGAACATGAACATGACACGAAACACAGAATGACATAAAACATGAAACAGGAAAATCAGGAAATAACAAGAATGTGGGGACACAGGACATGACAGCTCTCTCTCTCTTCCTCTCTCTCTCTATCTCTCTCCCTCTCTCTTTCTTTCTCACTCTCTCTCCCTTTCTCTCGCTATCTCTCTCTCACTCTCTCTCCCTCTCTCTCACTATGTCTCTCTCCCTATCTCTCCCTCTTTCTCTCTATCTCTCTCTCCCCCCCTCCCTCTCGTTTTCTCTCTAACTCTCTCTCAGCTACAGTCGGGCCTGACTGAAATAAATAGATCAATCATTCTTCTATGCTGAATGTTAATTGATTGGCTCTGAAATGGACAAGTGTGCACTTTGATTGGCTCTGAAATGGACAAGACTGTACT
>NC_083760.1:8561413-8701413 GCF_963514075.1 Conger conger | reverse complement strand
TCAGTGAATGGGGGGGGGGGGTCGTAAGGCAAAACAAGTAAAATAAGCTCTAAGTCATAATCATAGTCATAATCCTTCATCAAATCCTTCATCAAATCGTTCTGATACATAACATGAGACAACCGCAGTGTTGATGATATCCTATTTCAAGGAAATCACCAGGGGTGTGAGATTAAGGGCTATGCAAATCATGCCCCCCCCCAACACACACATGCACACACGCATGTGCCCACACTCTCAGAGATAAAGCGACAGTGGAGGTACGTACCTTTAAGAATGAGTATATTTTCAAAGCAAACAAAGTATAAATGAATTGTAGGGGTGCAATTTTATGTAACTGTAGCCACATTCTACATACCTATACCTTTTTAGGCGCTTTTTGTATATATTCCTGAGAGTGCGCACACACACACACACACACACACAGACACACACACACACACACACACACAGACACACGCACAGACACATACACACAGAGACACACACACACACACACACAGACACACACACACACACACACAGACACACACACACACACACACACACACACAGACACACACACACAGACACACACACACACACAGACACACACACACACACACAGACACACACAGACACACACACACACAGACACACACACACACAGACACACACACACACACACACACACACACACACAGACACACACACACACAGACACACACACACACACACACACACACACACAGATGCAGTATCGCCGTGTCTGGAGAGCGTATTACAGCAGGGCCCTGGCCCTCAGGGGCAGTCTGTACTGGGCCCTGCAGGCAGCAGAAGTGCTGGGGAAGCAGACCCCCCCTGGGCGAGCCTGGAGGTCAGAGTGAAGGTGAGACAGGAGCGCTCTCTCTCTCTATACCCCCTCTTAACCCCTGTCTCTGGCATGGGGAGGGGATGGGGGAGCCCCCTCTCTCTCCATACCGCCTCTTAACCCCCGTCTGTGGCATGGGGGGGGGTGGGGGGGTGGGGGAGCGCTCTCTCTCTCCATACCCCCTCTTAACCCCTGTCTCTGGCATGGGGGAGCTCTCTCTCTCCATACCCCCTCTTAACCCCTGTCTCTGGCATGGGAGGGGATGGGGGAGCCCCCTCTCTCTCCATACCCCCTCTTAACCCCCGTCTGTGGCATGGGAGGGGATGGGGGAGCCCCCTCTCTCTCCATACCCCCTCTTAACCCCCGTCTGTGGCATGGGGGGGGGTGGGGGCGTGGGGGAGCCCTCTCTCTCTCCATACCCCCTCTTAACCCCTGTCTCTGGCATGGGGAGGGGATGGGGGAGCCCCCTCTCTCTCCATACCCCCTCTTAACCCCTGTCTCTGGCATGGGAGGGGATGGGGGAGCCCCCTCTCTCTCCATACCCCCTCTTAACCCCCATCTGTGGCATGGGGGGGGGTGGGGGGGTGGGGGAGCGCTCTCTCTCTCCATACCCCCTCTTAACCCCTGTCTCTGGCATGGGGGAGCTCTCTCTCTCTATACCCCCTCTTAACCCCTGTCTCTGGCATGGGAGGGGATGGGGGAGCCCCCTCTCTCTCCATACCCCCTCTTAACCCCCGTCTGTGGCATGGGGGGGATGGGGGAGCCCTCTCTCTCTCCATACCCCCTCTTAACCCCTGTCTCTGGCATGGGGGAGCTCTCTCTCTCCATACCCCCTCTTAACCCCCGTCTCTGGCATGGGAGGGGATGGGGGAGCCCCCTCTCTCTCCATACCCCCTCTTAACCCCCGTCTGTGGCATGGGAGGGGATGGGGGAGCCCCCTCTCTCTCCATACCCCCTCTTAACCCCCGTCTGTGGCATGGGGGGGGGGGGAGCTCTCTCTCTCCATACCCCCTCTTAACCCCCGTCTCTGGCATGGGGGAGCTCTCTCTCTCCATACCCCCTCTTAACCCCCGTCTCTGGCATGGGGAGGGGATGGGGGAGCCCTCTCTTACCCCCCGTCTCTGGCTGTGTCTGATCACACTGGAGCTGACACACCTGCCGGTGAATCCCGCTGTCCCCCCTGCAGGAGCTCCACCTGCGCCTCCCTCAAGCTCTGAAACAAACCGCTTTTATTAGAGCGGGGAGTCGCCTGAAATTTAGGAGGATTATTGGCCTCTGGAGTTCATCCAGGCTTCAGAAAGAAGGAAAAAAAATCAATTTTAAAGAGACTATCGCTGGAGTTTTTTTTTCATTTTCTTTTTTTTTTTGATCTGGAACGCGTCCGGGCATCATTCACGTCCCTGTCAATTAAGGGGAAACAGAAGGGAAAAGCCACTTGGTTCCGGCTGGAGAGGGTCCTCAGATTGATCTGACGCGTCCTCCATCGATATCCTCTTGATTATGTGTCAGCCGAGCTGAACAGTGGCCTAGTTAACAAGGAAGCAGTTTCTTTCGACACACAGCAATTAAACCGGCCTGTTCCTCGCCACTCCGCTCTCCCCGACTCCAGTATCTCCTCGGCGTAACGTGCATTTACTGATTTATCGGAAAACAAGGATTCGCAGCGGCATGGCGAGAACAGATGAAGTCGCTTCCTCCTTTTTAAAATTTGCAATCATCTCTGTTTGCAGTTATAATTGCCCCTGTGTATTACGCGCGGATTGATGTGTTCCACATCCTCCATCTTGTTTTTCACGTCTCAGACCCTCGCCGATTTCATTATTTCTTTTTTATTCTCCCGGTGGCCTACATTTCAGCAGCATCCCGGGGTGTTGAGGAAAGAGGTGAAAGACAGACAGACAAGGCAGACAAGACAGACAGACAGACAGACAGATAGACACTGTAAATAGATAAATAGAGAGACAAAGAGATTCTAATCAGTCCTGACGGAGAGAAAGACGACAAGCAGTAGCTTTCTTAATGTATCTGTCCCAAACCCCATTCTTCTGCAGTGGTCTGGTGGGGAGAGTGCCTGTCTGAGTAATTCCTCCCTCTGTAACAGAGAGAGCTACTGGGGACATACAGTGGAGGGAAAGAGTGAGGGAAAAACACAGGAAGAGGGGAGGGAGAGAGAGAGAAAGAGAGGGAGAGAGAGGAGGAGAATTTGAGTTTTAACACACCTTCATTATAACACTACAACAAAACAGCACAAGGCACAGAAGCCCATCAACTCCCACAAATCACAAGAAATTAGAAAAAAGAGAAAGAGGGAGAGAGAGAGAGAGAACGACCTTCGACCTTTTATTGCCCTTTATTACTGGATATGAGCTATAAAGGAGACATACAATTCTTGTCACCCAAACAATTCAACCATTCATACTTGAAACAAAAAAACACCTACAAACACCCAAACACACACAAAAAAAACCCTGCCACATTTAAAATAAAAACCCTGCCCTCCCACATAAAACTAAACGGATAGAACACACAAAAACAAGAGAGAGAGAGAGAGAGAGAGAGATGTGTGTGAGAGCGAAAGAGATAGAGAGATTAGGCCCCCATTCTGTATGCCCAAGGGTCCCAACAGTCAGTCAATTACTCTGAAAGATTTGCAGAAAATCATTGCACAAATAGGCAATACAATGCTCGTATCTGAAGACCCCCCTCCTTCATTGATTTTCTTGAATGGATCATTTGGCTGTTTTTTTTCCAACTGATCCATTAATGGATGAGCGGATAGGAGACAGTCAATCAGAAATGAATCATTATTGATACGTGTTTAAGGGATTCTCAAGCAGCTCATGCACACTTCTTTGGCAGAAGCTGTTCTAAAAGCAGTTTGCTTGATTTCTTCTGAGGTAAGCGCAGTCGTCTGGCAGTCGGAGGGTTGCCGGTTCGATTCCGCCCCGGGTGTGTCAAAGTGTCCCCTGAGCAAGACACCTAACCCCCAATTGCTCCTAACGAGCTGGTTTGTGCCTTGCTTGGCAGCCAATCGCAATTGGTGTGTGAGTGTGTGTGTGAATTGGCGAATGAGAAGCATCAATTGTACAGTTCTTTGGATAAAGGCGCTATATACAAATGCCAACCATTTACCATTTAAAGACAGTTGAGGTGACTGTCTTTGGGCCGACCTGGGTGGCATGGTGGTGCAGCGGTTTGCACTGTCACCTCGCAAGAAGGTTTTGAGTTTGAGTCCCAGCAGGCACGGATCTTCCCTGTGTGGAGCTCCCTCTGTGTTTGCATGTTCTCCCCGTGTTTGTGTAGCTTATCTGGGTGCCCTGGGTTTGCTCCCATGGCCAAAACATGTAGCCACGAGGCTACAGATGAAACTTAGCCTTCTTGGCTAACTCAGTTATAGAATAGTAACTCATAGCATGTTTACAGAGATGTTATTAATGTGTTATTAATGTTATTCATGTGTTATTAATGTGAATTACCCCTGTCTTAGCTTGCCTTCCCCTGCACTGAATTTGATTTCGGGTTGGCTTCCTGTGCAAGCTTTGCTTTGGTGGTTATGGTCTTGGAATGGACTGGATTCGGGTTCAGATGGCTATGGTTAGAGGGGTTAGCTGGGGTTAGAAGGGTTAGGTTTAGGAGGGTTAGGGGGGTTAGGATTAGGGGGGTTAGACTTCTGCCTGTGGTCAATGAATCATAGCACTGCACAGAGCTTGCTCCTGCATAATATAGCATGTTCCTTTGTACGGTATGCAGCTCACACACACACACACACACACACACACACACGTGCGCTCACACACACACACACACACACACACACACACACACACACACACACACACACACACACACTCAGCACACACAACCATTCTTTCATCCTCAAAGGGACAGGAGGTTTGTGTGGAGGTTGCATGAAAAAGATGCAGTCCTGTTCGTATACCTACCAGGGGGTTTCTGTCTGACTTTCATCCTCAGCTAGCAACAGTGTGTGTGTGTGTTTGTTTCTGTGTGTGTGTGTGTGTGGCTCGCTCGTGAAAGACTGAGCTGTTTGGCTTTCTGTCTCTAAAGAGTCAGCGCTCTCCTCGAATGTTTTACAAACTTTGCGGCTCCGACCCTGCACTCTGTAAGTCTGCTGTTCGAGGCTGGCTCTCCACAGCGGCTCCTGTTGAGGCTGTAACCGTATTTTAAGGAGGGGTTTGATTCGGGCGCGCTCATGAACTTGTGGAGAGGAGCGGGGGAATGGCAGCTGTGGGATCACACACTTTCTCCTCCCTTTCCAGCCTTTGGCTTATTGCTCCACATGGTAATAGCGTTTCAGAGTCTGGTTCTGTCCCAGATCCGCTCAATGGAAATGATCGGGCAAGAGCAGGGTGGATAGAAAGACAGTTGCACGAATAACCAGCCAAACATGTTGAATGATGGTAAAGAAAAAAGCATAGACTTATATGCACATTTCTTCAGTTGGTTATTAGTGTTGCATCAGCGTGATGTACACCACAATCAACAGTTATAAAAGTGTTTTTGTCAAACAATTAATGCCAAGTAAAGTAAATATTTAAGAGTATTAAAGGGGAAAACATTACACAGATTCCATATTTGAAAGACATTAGAAAACAGCAGCATGGAGGCTAAATCACATGATAGCAGGAATGTGGAATAAGCTAGCAGTGATACTGGTGGTTTGGCGTTGAACGCTTGCGGCTATGCTGCCCTTTCTCTTGAAGGTTTGACCCAAAAGTGTTTTCATCAAGGCAACGTGATAATAAACCCCCCGGGTATTCTTAGAGTGCTTGTGTAGTGTTGTATCGTGCAGACACTGCCGTCGGTGCCCTGATAGCGTAAACCGAGAGTAAACAAGCCTCGGCCTCACCTGCAGTTATCTGACAGGACTTCAAGAACCCAGAGTCTGTGTCAAACGTATGAAAGCCAGAGCTCTCCCTGTTTACTATTCTCATTTAGAAGTGTCCTGGATAAATTCCCAACCTGGCTCCATCAACCTGCCACATAATCATCGCCTGATTTAATTGGCAAAAACATTCTCACTCGCCATCTTCGTTCCGGCACAAAATGGCTGTCGCGCATCTCCCAGGTGGGTGCTCCACATCGGTAGTGGTTGAGGCGAGTTCCACCTCATCACTATAGAGTGCTTTCACCTAAACGACCAGTGAATCACCATCTTGCATTCATCATCCTGGTAAGACAATGGCTACCCTCTCCTACGCTGTAAAGATGCAAAATGTTGCCCTCATTGTGCTTATCCCCCATAACTCCAACACTTCCCGCCCTCGACCACAAACACACGCAAACACACGCGCACACAAACAAACACACACACACTCTTCCTGCATTCATCAGACTTCAGATCGCCATCATCTCCCCAAACAAACAGGATTCCCACTGGGAAACAAATAAATAACAAGGTGACCTAGCATGGCTTGTGCGATAACTTCTCAACAACAGTGACAGAAGTGCAGGCTGATGTCTATTGCTTTACTTTTAGTCTATTACATGAGTCTCAGGAGAACAAGATTCCACCACAGATTGTATAGATAGTAGAAGACACTCAGCTCTAGGCAGGCTGAAAATAATGCCCATCTATGGTTATCGCTAAAACATTCCAATTAAATTCAGATTTTAAGGTTATAATAATGTAATAACTATACATATATACATATTCATGAAAGAGGTATGGGTGATGACAATACAACCTGGGATTGGATGTTGTGTCTTTGGATGTGCCATTTTCATGAGCTTCCCAGCAGCACCAGCAACTCCAGTTACCCACTGGAGCCTACACTAATGCAGCCTGGTGTTTGCTCTCCAATCAGAGGACAGAGAAGACGGTCACATGACGATTAGTAACTGAATAAGTAAATAGCAGTGGTGCACTCTCAGAAATAAAGGTTTGAAAAGTGCCTAAAAAGGTACAAATGCTTGTCGCCTTTTGTTGCTTGGAAAATGCACCCCAAGAAAGAGAACTGTACCTTCAGGGTACATTCGGGAATTTTCATCCGTGTAGAAGAAAAACCGTCACTTCACGGGCGCGGGAGACGGGTACGTGCGTTTAATCCTTTGAGGTCTTACGGCAGGGGAAAAACGGGGCTATAGAGATTAGATAGGAGCGGGCGCACGGCGCAGATAGCATTGTTTATCTGTGACAGCCAATCACCTTGCTAGCAGTGCCTGCTTTATCGGACTTAACTCATATTTCCTGCCTAAAAGAGTGTGAGGCCTGGGCCAGTGGATGCTCTCACCTCTGTTGGCCCCTGGCCGGCTTTGTATTGTCACTGATCAACAGGGCGATATGAGGCCGGTTCAGCCCGGCACATTCTCTAAGGCAGACTCCATATAGCCAGGGCCACAGATATCAGGGGGGGCTGGAATATCGATCGTTCATACATGCACACACACGCATACAGTACACACACACACACACACACACACACGTACTCACACACATACACATATACATGCTCACACATGCACATACCCACGCACACGCACACACGTACACTCATACACATATACGCTCTCACACGCACACACACGCACACGCACACACACACACACACACACACACACACACACACACGCACACACAAACCAACATTCATACATGCATATGCATGCATCCACTCATGCTTATAGACACACACAGCTGAACATGCAGACATGCACATGCCTGCATCGACACACACACACACACACACGCACGCACACTCATGCACACATACACACTTTACTCTTTTCCTCCTTACTTTTTTCTTGTGTTTTGCTGTAAAGTACGAGAGCCACAAATGTGAAGTGCTATATAAATGAAATGTCCATCCATCCATCCATCGTCACCCGCTTATCCGGAGTCGGGTCGCGGGGGCAGTAGGCAAAGCCGGGTATTCCAGGCGTCCCTCTCCCCAGCAACGCATTCTAGCTCCTCCTGGGGGATCCCGAGGCGTTCCCTGGCCAGGAGAGATATATAATCTCTCCAGCGGGCTCTGGGTCTCCCTCGGGGTCTCCGCCCAGTTGGACGAGCCCGGAAAACCTCCAAAGGGAGGCGCCCGGGAGGCATCCTGATCAGATGCCCGAACCACCTCAATTGGCTCCTTTCGACGCGAAGGAGCAGCGGCTCTACTCCGAGCTCCCTCCGGATGTCCGAGCTCCTCACCCTATCTCTAAGGCTGAGCCCGGCCACCCTACGGAGGAAGCTCATTTCGGCCGCTTGTATACGCGATCTCGTTCTTTCGGTCACTACCCAAAGCTCGTGACCATAGGTGAGGGTTGGGACGTAGATCGACCAGTAAATCGAGAGCTTCGCCTTCCGGCTCAGCTCCTTCTTCACCACAACGGTCCGGTGCAACGCCCGCATTACTGCTGACGCTGCACCGATCCGCCTGTCGATCTCACGCTCCCTTCTACCCTCACTCGTGAACAAGACCCCGACCCCTGTCTTGGCTGACACGCCTCTTCAGTGTCGCGTGGAGATCGGGGACAGTACCTGTAGAGTGGCAGACCGGGGTGGTGGTCCCCATTTTCAAGAAGGGGGATCGGAGGGTGTGCTCCAATTACCGGGGTATCACACTCCTCAGCCTCCCTGGGAAAGCTTACTCTAGGGTACTGGAAAGGAGGCTCCGACCGACGGTCGAACCTCGGATTCAGGAGGAGCAATGTGGCTTCCGTCCTGGCCGTGGAACAGTGGACCAGCTCTTTACCTTGGCAGGGTTGCTGGCGGGGTCATGGGAGTTTGCCCATCCAGTCCACATGTGCTTCGTGGACTTGGAGAAGGCTTTCGACCGTGTCCCCCGGGGAACCCTGTGGGGTGTACTGCGGGAGTATGGGGTACCGGGGCCGTTGTTACGAGCCATCCGGTCCCTGTATAACCAAAGTGAGAGCTGTGTCCGCATTCTCGGCACAAAGTCAAGCACGTTTCCGGTGGGTGTTGGACTCCGCCAAGGTTGCCCCTTGTCACCGGTCCTGTTTGTGGTATTCATGGACAGGATCTCAAGGCGCAGCCGAGGTCAGGAGAGTGTCCGGTTTGGTGACCTCAGAATCGCATCTCTGCTTTTTGCGGATGATGTGGTTCTGCTGGCTTCATCGGACCGTGACCTTCAGCACGCACTGGAGCGGTTTGCAGCCGAGTGTGAAGCGGCCGGGATGAGAGTCAGCACCTCCAAGTCCGAGGCCATGGTTCTCTGCCGGAAAACGGTGGATTGCTCCCTCCGGGTTGGGAACGAGTCTTTGCCCCAAGTGAAGGAGTTCAAGTATCTCGGGGTCTAAATGAAATGTATTATTATTATTCTAATTATTATTCTTACTATTTTTACCAACATGCATTCACCCACAACCAAACCGAACACACACCCACCCACACACACGCACACACACATTGTTCTTCACTCAGCCAGGCTGCTTCACACACTCGATGACAGTCGGGAGGTAAATAGTGAAATTTCAGAGGTGCTCTCTACAGAAAGCAATAAGCGAGGTGGCAGAGGCGGGGCTGGATGAGCAGATAAAGCATTAGGACGGGTAATGAAAGCGCACGGCAGCTCTAATAAAACCTGTGTGGGCGCCGGGCGGGCCAGGGAAAGGGCAGGATCAATGTCCCGCACCGACACGACTGCTCCCGCCGTCTCCCCTGTCTTCTGCCCCAAAAACAACCAGGGTAGAGCACGGAAACGCGTCTATCGATGTCCCGTTCCGCCCCCAGGCCTCACACCGCCCAAAAACAACCAGGGCAGAGCACGGAAACGCTTCCATCGACACCTCGTTCTGCTCCCAGGTCTCACAGGGCCCAAAAACAACGCCCAAAAACAACCAGGGCAGAACGCGGAAACGCGTCTAGCGATGTCCTGTTCCGCCCCCAGGCCTCACACCGCCCAAAAACAATGCCCAAAAACAACCAGGACAGAACACGGAAACGCTTCTATCGACACCTCGTTCTGCCCCCAGGTCTCACAGGGCCACTCAGTACACCGGCGGGGCAGGGCGAAAGGGCTTCACAGGGCTTCACAGGGCCTCCCGGAAATCTAATACACAGTAAAAACACAGCCGCTGGACAACTGGGCAGGCCGGAGTAAGGAAGAAGCGGAAAGGGATGAGGGTGTGAGACTGTCTGCAGAACAGACCGGAGTATCTTTCTGAGAAAGAGAATATTTATGACTCTTTGCGCTATGCTTTACATTTTAGGTGACAACTATAACATAAATAAATTGGAAGGAATTGATTGAAATGAGGAGAATGAGAGTGTCTTCAACAGGAGGAGGACTGCCGCTGTTAGTGAAACCAGGCTCTCGAGGTGTCAGATGAACATTAATGCATTCATCAGTCTCTTTTGCATCTAGAAGGAAAAGAAAACACATAATATCCCTCTGGCCGTCTCCTCCCCTCAGCTGTTGCGCTGGTACTCTTATTTTCTCTCTCTTCCTTTTTCTCTGTCTCTCTGATTGTCCATCCTGGCGTTCTTCCTCTCTCCACCTGCTCTCTCTCCTTCCATCTCTCTCTTCCTCCATATCTCTGTCTTTCAATTTCTCCATATCTCTCTTTCTCTGTCTCTCTCCCTTCATGTCGCTCTCTGTCTCTCTCTTCCTCCATATCTCTTTCTGTCTCTCTCCCTTCATATCTGTCTTTCCCCGTTCAATTTTTTGTTTGGGAGTAGGTTGATGTAATTGATTTTATGATTTTTTTTTTACGTTCAACAATTGACTTTTGCCTAAGGAGGACAATTTTAATTCATTTTAATTAAAGGTGTTTCAAAATCTCCCTCTCTCTCTCTATCCCCCCTCCCCCTCTCTCCACCCCCACTCTCTCTCTGTACCTCCCTGTCTCTCTATCCCCTCTCTCCCCCCCTCTCTGTTTCTCTCTCCCCTTCTTTCGCTCTCTCTACCCCCACTCTCTCTCTTCCCCCTCTCACTCCCTCTCTCCCCCCTCTCTCTATCCCTCCCCCTCCCTCTCTCTATCTCTCTCTATCTCCCCATCTCTCTATCCCCCTCTTTCTCTCTACCTCTCCCTCTCTCTCTTTTTCTCTATCCCCTCCCTCTCTCACTCTCGCCCCTCTCTCTCTCCATCTCTCATCGCTCTCTCTCCCCCTTCTGTCTCTCCCTCTCTACCCCCTCTCTCTCTTTCTCTCTCTCCCTCTTCCCCCCTCTCTCTACCCCCTCTGTTTCTCTCTCTCCTTCTCTCCCCCTCTCTCTCTACCCCGTTTCTCTCTCTCCTTCTCTCTCCCCCTCTCCCTCCCCCCCTCTCTCTACCCTCTCTCTCCTTCTCTCTCCCCCTCTCTCTCTCTACCCCCTCTGTTTCTCTCTCTCCCTCTCTCTCTCTACCCCCTCTGTTTTTCTCCCTCCTTCTCTCTCCCCCTCTCTCTCTACCCTCTCTCTCCCCCTCTCTCTCTCTCTCCTGTCCGTCTCCTGGCGGTCTCAGGAGGTGGGACGGGAGCGCTGATCCTGCTTTGATGGCTGCATGTCTTCAGGCCGTCCTCAGGCGAAAGCCGGGTTCAGTGTGACTGTGCCGTAAACAGTCCCCACTGGGGAGAGTTTAATACGCGCAGGCAGGGTGGTCGGGACGGGGGGGGGGGGGGGGGGGGCGGGCGAGCAGGGTTCGAGTGCCAGTTATGTAACGTATGCCATGTTGGAACTTGGAGACGTGAGCACAGATGTGATTTTGTCCTCTGGAAGGGGAAATGGAGGTGGGCCTGTAGCGTAGTGGTTAAGGTTAGTGACTGGGACCCGCAAGGGCAGCAGTTCGATTCCCGGTGTAGCCACCATAAGATCCGCACAGCCGTTGGGCCCTTGAGCAAGGCCCTTAACCCTGCATTGCTCCAGGGGAGGATTGTCTCCTACTTAATCTAATCAACTGTACATCGCTCTGGATAAGAGTGTCTGCCAAATGCCAATAATGTAATGTAATGAAATGGAAATCAAGAGGGCAATTGTTTATTCGGTAGCATATTGCGCATAGGTATGCTGTATTTTACACATCCACTTTCACAAAAAAAAAATCCCCATCATGCTGGGGGAGAAAGTTTAAGATATGCAGTCATTTTCTCCACTGTTAATAATGGGAATCAAAAGTTTGTATCATGTGGGATTAAAAGATGCTTTGTTATGCACCTTTTCAAAATTTAATTGCATGATTTTTAACATCTCATATCTCTATAATAAGCATGCACAATAAATTCAAGCAAAGTGAAGATGCTGTATTCTCTTAGAAACATTTAAAAGGGATGCATAAATCCAAGGTGAAAAGATACTTATCGCATTCACAAGATTATTTAAATTCTGAGGTGGTAGGGGCATTTCATTATTCTGATGAAATGGCAGGTAGAATATGTTTTTGAAATGGAAATTCTGGGTGCATTGTTTTGAAAAGCATGGAAAATCTACTCAAATCATTCAGACAGAGACTGTTGGCACATTACATCCAAAATATAATCAAATCGAGAGAAGAAGAGTAAAAAGGTAGAAAACTTAAATCTCTCAAGTTTGCAACCACATTTTGCATTGAGTCTTTTGCATTGAATAATGAAAGCCTTATGATAATATCAACAAAATGCATCTCAATAATTCTGAGAAATAAAATCATTCATGAACAAGAACCATACTTATGATAATGGTATTGGTATCATTATTTCAAATTGTATTATGTCTATGTAAGACATAGATGTTACACTATATTGTAAATATTAATATGTGTATGTGCTTGTAAATGGTTGGCTTTATATAGCGCCTTGATCCAAAGCGCTGTACAATTGATGCTTCTCATTCACCCATTCATACACACACTCACACACCAACGGCGATTGGCTGCCATGCAAGGTACCAACCAGCTCGTCAGGAGCATTTAGGGGTTAGGTGTCTTGCTCAGGGACACTTCGACACACCCAGGGAATCGAACCGGCAACCCTCCGACTGCCAGACGACTGCTCTTACCACCTGAGCCAATGTCGCCCTATGTGTGCTTGTGTGCGCTTTTGTGTGTGTATATGCATATGTGTATATGAGTGTGTGTATTCACAATAAATAATATAATAGCGCTACACAAGTTCAATTAGCATTCACAAAGAGACTACACCTGATCTCCTATCGCTAACAAGTTGCAGCATCTTTTTCTTTGAATGCGAATTTCAAAGGCCTTGCCTGCAACATCAAGCTCGCGCTGATAAATAATTGTTAGTGCAGACAGAGAGTCGGAGTCAATGAAGGTGTACCAATAACAAGCAGGAGAACAAGAACATTTCCTCTGTGGGATGAATTAAAGATGACTGCGTGAGAATTTTTTAAAGGAGGGGGGGGTGGTCTTCAGAAGGAGAGAGAGAGATGAGAAAAATTCTGTGTGGTCTTTTTAAAGTCCGCCTGTCAGTCACACCACCCCTCCCGCGAGATAAATAAGTAAATAAATAAATAAAGCCCGCCGGCGTTCCCCCCGGACTCCGTCGATGGTCCGCGTCGGTGGCTCCCGTCTCTGGAAAGCCGGGGAGGACAGTAATGAGGTCGGCGGTGGTAAGTAAAACACTGGGAGTCCTATCAGCTCCTCGGTAATGAAGCGGGGGGCTGGAGCGCCGTCCCCCCTACCGCTGGCTGCGATCAGCCGACGGGGCGCAGCGTCTGAGCGTGCTCAGGAAACCCTTACCGGGCCTCCCGGCGGAGAAACACGCGGCTCAATCCCAACGCTTATTTCTCTCCTCTTATGTCTTTTACCTGTTCCTAACCCTGAAGAATTGATCGAGGTCCGTCATCTTTAAGGACATTCCAACCCGTTAAATGTTCCTTCTTGGAGCTACAAGCGGAAGTTAAGAACTCTCCAAACTTTACTTTTCTCGTGCGGGAAACACGGGCGCATCCATTGCGGAAGCCTTGTTTTTTTGCCGAAGCGCGACGTGTAAATGGTCGACCTGTGGGTCCACCTCTCCCCATCTGCCTCGTCTGTAACTGATGTGGCTTCAAACTGACGTTTGAAGGAGTGAGGACATCCACATCCCTTCTTCACTTTCATCTTTTCCCAGCCTCGGTCACTGGGTGAAGTTAGGGGCAAAGGAAAGGAGAAAGAAAAAGAAAAAATAAGAGAAAATGAAGCTTCATTATGGACCACATTTGCCAAATGCAACCTGAAAGTACAATAATGTTCTCATCGGATAACAATAAGTATTGTTTAGTATTTACAATTAGGATTTGTTTACATGCACATTAATTGTGTTTTGCTGGCTAAGGGTACATTCTCATGTACCTATACGGTGTCACCCTAGTGACAAGCGTTTATAGCCACTTTTTCAAAAACTTTTTTTTTCCTGAGAGTGCAGGAAAAACTTTGACATGTCCAGGGCGGGTGGGGAAGTTTTATCACGGTGTTGTAAATGTTTCTGTGGTAGGGGACGCTCTTTTGAGAGTTTCCCTCTCTGGCCACAGCCTTCCCTTCCCAAAGTATTAGCCTGCTGACACCTCCTTTTATCACTGCCATTTTCTCTCTTTTCACCACACTGTGGAGAAGCACACACACGTACACTCTCAGAACAGAAAGTACAAAAAGGGCCTTGAAAGGTACAAAAGCTTATCACTGGGGTGGTACCCCATAGGCACTTTTGTAAATTGTGTACCTAGCCAGCAATACATAGTTAATTATTCTTTTGCTCGTAAAAGGTAGATATTAGCAGCCTACTCAACGACAACGTTATTTTACTTTCAGGGTTCATTCTGAGAAATGTGTTCCTTACCAGAACAAACACCTACATCCACTGCGCATTTATTTCTGAGAGATATCTAATGAACGTGCGAAAATTGCGTCCGCGATATTGTTCCAGAATAACTCAACAATTTATTGCTAAGTAAATGACTTAATTTTACCCCCCCTTAGACAGAAAACCGGGCTTTATCGCGATTCCGCGGTTTATTGTTGGCGAAATCGCAGTTAAGTTTTATGCCCCTGCCACCTCGTCTTTTCTGAAGACCTTTTACTCCGCTCGTAGACCGGGCGGGTGAGGCGAAAATCTCCGCGAAAAAAAAAGGGAAGACGAGGCGGCTAATAAAGCCGCGCGGCGGAGACGGGAGGATTTATCGAGCTGCGGTGAGTTGTGTTTGCACTTTATGGGCGGGCAGCTTTACAGGGGATAGCTGCTGTTGTTTTTACTGCCGTCGCTTACGAGTCCCTGGTAGCAGCCTCCCCGGGTCATGTAAACCGCCGCGCTCGATACGACCTCGCGGAGCGGCGATTTAGATAACAAACGGTGCCCGCGTCGGCCCGAACGCTTCCCCGCAGCCGCATAACTCGAAAGGTCTGCAGCCCGCCCGCACGTCTGGAACGGTCGCGAGAAGGCAAACCTAAAACCTTGCGCTGTTTCCCCGCGCGCGTTCCCACCAGCGCGGCCGGGGCAGGTGATAAAACCGTGTGATAAAACTGCAAAAAAAAATGAAACGATGAAGTAGCCTACTGTGCGATTGTTCATTAAACTTTATTTTCACAACGTGTTTTCTACATAGCATAAATGTTCACAAATACTAATGTGCGGTTGGATAAGTGGTTTCCTATATACCAGTGTTTCCCAAACAAGCGATAATATTGTCTGTGCATTGAAATACCTGCGGTCTGGTGCCCTACTGTGAACAGTGATGCCCTTTGCCTACCTCTCATCCCTGGCATTTTTAAGTCGTGGGCAGTGTAAAAGGTATTCATTAAAACAAGCAAGAAAACAGCCCACTGGTACAGTACGTTTTATTTTTTCCCCACAGAGCATTTCCTTCAATTGTGCAAATACAGCAGTGGACTATTTTTCAAATATGAAAAATGTCCTTTAATAATTTCCATAATGCCCTCAAGCCAACGGAGCGCAATAAACAAAGTTGCAGTAAGCGATTAAGCACATCATCGTAATGTACTGTTTTAACATGATCTCGGTATCATCTTCCGTTGCGGCACTCTCAGTTTAATATAGCAGCAGTTCCACTTCTTTAATAAACTTGTGCCCTGTCATGTTTTATTGTGTTGTCTGCTGTTTCGCTGGTCTAGCTGTAAGCACGGCACAGTTTTCTGCACAAATCGAACCGCGTCTGTCTTCCCCCCTCCACACCCTCCCCCTACCCCGCCCCCACACGCACCCGAATCGGAGACAGGGGCGAGAACATTGACCTGTCGCTTTCAATAAGCCTCCCTCCGCTCTCCCAGCTCCTTCTGGCCTCTCCGCATCTGCAGCGGTCTGCGCTAATTACTTTTCGGCCCCGGTTTAGGGTCCGACTTAGCCGCGGAGACGTGGGAGCCAGGTGAGGGTGTTAATGAGTCACATGGTGCGGGAGCCGGCCTTCGGGGGGGGTCGTGGGAGACGGGACGCGTAGCCGTCGGGGGCCATTACGCGCCCCCCCCCCCCCCCCCCCGGGGAGGGCTGACAGCCGACTGGTAACTGGCCCCTCCCCTAATAACTAAGAGGGCTCAGACTAATTGTGGGAGTAAATTGGATATTGGTTTTCGGCTCCAGAAAGATACAGATGATCGACCAGGACGGAAAAAAGGCAGGGAGCAGGCTCGAGGAGAACCGGGGCGTGGACCGGCCCTGGTCCTGAGACGGCAGAGCTGTGGTCGGACCGCTGCTGATGAAACTGACGGTAATGTGTGTGTATACGGCCCGGAATACTGATTCAAGCGCTCGACGAGGCTAGGTCTGAATGTTCTGTGTACTCAGGGATCGGAGCGGATTTTTCCCAGCGTCTGAACCTGGGTATTTCCTATATGAACACACTTTCCCTGGTATCCTTTTTAGGTTTCAAGATCGCCCGGCAAAATAGCTCCTTTAAACAACATCATTGCCCTCCCACACGCCACACTCAAATTAAAATCGTGTTCAGTTCCTTTGAATTCTTGAAGCCTCTCTAATAAAGCAGATGATTTTACTCTAATGTAATACTAATGCCTTTCTCCCAGCAGGTGTTATTCCGGGGGTTATTTTTAACATGTTCTCCGGCGTATTAAATGTCATTTGATTTCAATGCGATATTTTACCTGATTTAATTGTACTGACTGCAGGTTTAAAGTGACAACAACAGTAATTACAATTCTGAAAAAATAAGAGAAACAATACTAATGGAAAATAACACACTCTAAAAATAATAACTTCAATAGCTGGTAATCACACACTGTCATTGCTGGGAATCCCAGTACGTGTCAGTTTCCCCATAGCTCAGCCAAACTGCTGCATCTGCCGCCGAATACTATGTAGCTGATGCATGTGTGTGATTTACCTGGTACAGGAATATAGTTTACCTGATACAGGTGCATGATGCAGGTATGTGGTTTACCTTGGACAAGTGTGTAATTTACCAGATACAGGTGTTTGATTTACCTGACCCAGGTGTATGGTTTACCTGATGCAGGTATGTGGTTCGCCTTACCCAGGTGTGTGGTTTATCTGATGTAGGAGTGTGATTAACCTGGCACATGTGTGTGAATTATCTTGCACAGGTATGTAATTTACCTGATACAGGTGTGTAATTTACCTGATGCAGGTGTGTGATTTACTTGATACAGGTGTGTAATTTACCTAATACAGGTGAGTAATTTACCTGATACAGGTGTGTGGTTTACTTGATATAGAATGTGTGATTTACCTGATTTACCTGTGCTAGAAATGAGAAATGACAGGGCAGTAGGGAAGGGGCAGGTGCAACCTTCCGGTTCCAAGCCCAGTTCCCTCCCAGATAAAACACAGAGCCATCCTACTGTACATACTGCAGATCAAATATATTAATGCCACAATATCATTGGGTCTGCAGGAAAAATGTTCATTTGTATTTTCACATTTAGAAAAAAAGTACATCATGATCAACCCCTAGATTCATTGACATACGTAGATCTCATGCTACACAGGGTAGCAATTATCAGTGGATTTTTATTCACTTTGCTCACTGGGGTTTAGAGATTCATATCACAGTTAACAGCAGCTGTCACTGGACTCAAATATTTTTTTTTTCTCCAATTCCAGGTATGTCTGTTTCTATTATATTCTATCTAGTAGAGCAGGATATGTGCTATATAAAGACGTGTGAAGCGTGCTGCTTTGCAAACTTCAGTTGAATTGTAAAAGGCATTGATGAGAAGTGGTACCTTGTCACTTTCCTTCCTCGGAAAAAGCTTTTCCAGGAACACTTGAACACGTGAACCCTTCACCACGAAGCTGACATACTGTGAGACATATATATGACATGACAGCAATCATAAGCTGGCATATCGGATGATGTCAGGTCATGTCAAAATGAGGAGAAACGCACACTTTTTTTTCGGTAAATGTTGTGACAGTAAAATCTTGGTAAATGTTATGTTATGACAGTACCCCACCGCTACTGTGTCTGCACTGGCTACTGCATCAGGAACATCATGGTAATCCTCCATACTGTGCACAGAACCACAAAAGGTTGGTAAAAAAAAAGCATTGTGGCTCTACACTTTGCACATAAAGCTAAAGGTAAGCCGTGTTGAATGCCCCCTCCCCCCCCACAACTTGTTATGTTATGTATGTATATTGTTATGCAGCTTTTATGAATTATAAACTTGACAACATGACATAACATGTACCATCAGCAGGTCATGACAATTATGACAACATACCTACTATATCACTTTTCTGTCACTTTTATGAGGGGCTACCTGCAGCCTGTAGCCTCGTGGCTAAGGTGCTTGACTGGGAGCTGAGAGGTTGGTGGTTCAAGCCCCAGTGAGGCCTGTTGAGCCCGTAGCCCCACAATGCTCCAGGAGGGATCGTCCTCTACTTAGTCTCATCCACTGTCGGTCGCTTCGGATAAGAGCATCAGCTAAATAACTGTAATAGAATGACAATTAAAAACAATTGTATGGCCCAATTTAATGGCCAGTTGTGCCCACGTATTATTAAATTATTCAAGCCGCCTGCCTCATCTCGTATGGGCTTCAGCGCTCTCGGTCCTCCCAGTGACTTTCCCGCCGCCCTCTCGGTGTCTTCGGCGGGGGCGTAGACTCTGCGGAACCCCGGCGGCTACGCCACACTGCCGGCGGGCGGCCCGGGGCTCCTGGAGCGGAGCGCGCGATTGGCCGGGAACGCCACTCCCGCTCAAACAAATCGCCCGCCGGGGGAAGGATCGCTCCACCGCTTTCCGGATTCGTCTGAAGGGAGTCCGACGTACGCGAGGGGAATTCTCGCTCCGAACCGGTACGCCTTCCTCCCGTGGCGCGCGGGCAGATACAAGAATGAGAGCCTTATCTCTGCGCTGCGTGTTTTTATTTGCACGCTGTGGGTATTTTCTGGAAGCTTCTGGAAGCAACCGGTGTGGAATTTATGTTGTTTTCAATAGCTGCTAGGGAAAGGTTAGAATCCCCTGTTTAAATTCCGCAGTGTGTCTAACAAGACTAATGTTCCAGAAGGTGTTATCCTATCAGGGACCATGTGCGAGGAGGGTTTTTATATTTGTGTGTGAAGCAGACAGCGGTGTTGGGGTCCATGGAAGAGCAGATCTAATCTAAAGATACTGACCTCCATGGGTGCTGCTGCATCTGCTGGTACTGATACACATCTCTACTCTCAGTCTTTTCGCTGTGTGGGGGAAGGCTATTCCAAAGACAGATGCCTGTGTGAAAAAAAGTGGTTCTTGCAGTGCTGTTTACCCATGATTCTGGTAAATGGCAGGCATTTATATAGCGCCTTTATCCAAAGCGCTGTACAATTGATGCTTCTCCATTCACCCATTCATACACACACTGACGGCGATTGGCTGCCATGCAAGGCCCCGACCAGCTCGTCAGGAGCATTTGGGGGTTAAGTGTCTTGCTCAGGGACACTTCGACACCGCCCGGGCGGGGGATCGAACCAGCAACCCTCCGACTGCCAGGCAGACGACTGCTCTTACTGCCTGAGCCATGTCGCCCCTGTGTGAAAATGTTCAGTTTTCAGCCTTGTGTATATCCCTGCATATATCTGCCACCTTAGTGTGTCACTTAAGATTTGATAAATTACTTTTTTTGTTTTTCCGAATGCGAGGACATTTTCTTTCCAGTAATAACTGCAGTAATAAAACTGCAGTTTGATGATGTACAGTTTCATCACTAGTGCAGCCGGGGTATTACAGTAAAAACCGGGAGACTGCAGTGACCCACTCAGATGGGATTCTGTTTAAATGAGCCGTTTCCTCCTCAGAAATTCAGCTTATCCCTTACTGTCACCGAGAGATATGTTTTGTTATAAAAGTTATAGAAATATAATAACAAAATAGAGTTAATGTGTACGTTCAAGTATAAGTTGGAGTTAGAAAGTATAAACACACAGACTCACATGCACAAACATGCACACACACATGCACACACATGCACACACACAAACATGCACACACATGCACACACACAAACATGCACACACACGCACACACACACACACACACACACACACACACACACACACACACAGACACAGACCTCATAACATCTCAGTGTGTGGCAGTCACATTAATTAATAAATCACAAACAATTCCAGAAATCTCTTCCCTCCAGTTTCTCTGCAGTTGTCCTCGAATATTTCAAAAGAAAGCATTTCATGTTTTAAAATGAGAACATTTTGATGAGTTTTGCATTTGTTGCAGTATCTAGGCTGCAACAGAAAGAGGCTGTTGGCCCTTTGGTTAAATGCTTCCACACTAAGCGTGATAAACCAGCACTTTACGGCTTTTCCTGCTCATACTGCCCTTCCACTGTCCGCAGTGCAGGGCACAAAATTAAAAGTTATTGAGGGTGATTTTTGAGAGCGGGAGGAGGAATTGAGCTCATGCTTTGTGTTATCATTTGGGATGTGTAATAACGGCCTCTGAAATTGCATTCTCGGTGCCGTAAGTGCTACGAAAAGCACAATAAGAGATGTGTCAGTTCCTCACTAGAATAAGCTTTACTGGTCTCTGGGTTTTGTTTAACAAGCCAACTCTGCGGCATTTACATCTTCCTGTCTACGCTTTGTCCTCCAGGTATTCTGGGTAAAAGCATCATGGCATCGGATGGTTTTGCAAATTGTCTTCCGCACCTTTATTATAGCAAAGCATCTACAAAAAGAGTACAGCCAGATATAATGTTTTTTTTTTCTCTCCCATTGTTTTTTTTTCTTAACAGTGCGTGTTTATTAAACAATTTTGTAACATTTTGACAGCCTCAGCTGGCATCATTTGGAGGGTTTTGTTTTGCTTCCTTTTTTAAAAGGAAGAAAGCGTAGAAAAGAGCTAACCTGAACAATCCGGCAACATCCTCACAGCTGTGTTCTCAGTTGGTGTGTGACTGCAGGAGCGTTGAGGTATATTACGTTCATCGGGGGAGGTTCGTTCGAAAATGCAATGGGGTAAAAATATAGACGTGAGTTCCAGAGTCAGTTCAAATGCGTGCAAGACTTAGTTCCAATGTGTTCAAGAGTCTGTTCCAATATGTTCAAGAGTCAGTTCAAATATGTTCAAGAGTCTGTTCAAATGTGTTCAAGAGTCTGTTCCAATATGTCCAAGAGTCAGTTCAAATGTGTTCAAGACTTAGTTCAAGTGTGTTCAAAAGTCAGTGATGACATCACTAGTGCATGCTGGGCCTAGTAGCCTGGACATTATAGATCCCAGCCTGGGCTTTGCCATTGACCCACAAGGAGCCTTACAGGTACAGAGCAGAATTTGGTTTGTCCTGTCGACAAATCTGGCTGTGGCCACAACCACCCAATGGAGCCCAGAATTCGCTTTTCATTCAAATTGTACAGTAGTATTCATGGGTCTGGGGGTGGAGGCAGGACTTAGGACAATCCTAGGGACCTAACTGACAGGGTCTTCAATATAGTGGGGCCCGGTGTGAGATCTGTTCATGGGGGCTAAAATCCCTGGAGACACTTGTGGAGTGAAAGGACTAGTGGAATGGCATTTACCCAAGAGATGTGGCTACCCCTTTTCACTTGGGGACAGAGAAGGACAATACGCACAATTTAAACCCGATAAAACCGGGAATGAAACACACAACTCATACGGTGAAATGGGAAGTGCGGACATCTTATGTCTGCGAATGAAAACAAACAACAACGACGAAAAACCGGAGAAGCAATGTAGCCGCTAATGGTGACAAACTGAGCTGTGTTTCTGTCAACGAAAAGGTGCCATTGTGCGTTCCCCACCGCTGTTTTAGGAGGAGACAATATGACACAGTGCCGCACTATCACCGGCGCCAAACTTTGTTAATATCGAACAAATTCAATATTAAATGAAGTGCCTTCCCCCTCGCTCTCTCTGAACTGTTGTCTTCGGCAGACAAAAGCTTAACAAATTCCCTCATTCCCCCGGACCCGGCTGAGAACTTAACCACGGTTTCGGGGGCGGTGTGTGTGTGTGTGTGTGTGTATGTGTGTGTGTGTGTATGTGTGTGTGTGTGTGTGTGGGGCTTTCTGTCTGCATCACACTGAGTGCCTCAGCCGTTTCTCTCTGAAACTCCATCACTCATTCTGTTATCCGGAAAAGAAACGCGATACGCTCCGCTTTTGTAAAAATCGGCTTTCGGGAAGTGGCCTTTTTTACGGATTTCCCGCACCAGCCAGGCGGCGGGTTTCTGCGGAGCGACATCGGAGCACGACGTTCGCTGAAGAAATGCATTAAGTGAATCTCCCAATCAAAAACAGATTAAGAGCGATGTGGACTCACCCCCACCACCGAATGGGACGTCACAGACCTCATTAAGAGTTCATTGTGTTTGTACTCAGGAGGGCCGGGGGGGAGGGAAGAGGGGGCCCTGAACTGCAGGCTATATGGCAATCTCGGCCCGTATATTACAGCGTAAGCATGAAAGACATCCACCCCAGGGGGAGTGCAGTTCACATATCTGGGGCTTAGGGCTGGAATATAATTTTCTTATCAAAAAAAAAAAAAAAATTATAGGGAGAAAAAAAGAGATATTGGTCCAGCTGATGAGATCTCCATTAATGTGGTACTTTATGGGGCAGTCTGGGCATAATTAAGTTTGTAATCAAGAGCTTTTTTTTTCTTTTTTTTCTGGGCTCTGAGAAAAGACATGAAGTGGGAGGGTGGGGGAGGTTGTGGGGAGGGGGGTGGGAGGGAGTTGTGTTGGAGAGGGATGGCCGCTCTCTACATGAAGATGAGATGGGGGGGGGTTTCGGCCTAACCTAGGCCGGGGAGACGTTTCAAACGTCGCCTGCCCCAGAACAATTAGACGGCTCCTGAATACCAGGCAGCCTTTTTTTTTCACTGTTCATTAAGAGTCTGCAGTTTTCTCGTGGCTGGAATTCCCGTTATCTTAGAGGATAATTAGAGAGGACGGAGGACAGCGGAATGCAGCAGAACATTGGGCAGTCCCGGAAACGTGGGGAACGTGACGCATTCCGGACGGTTCTCCGGAACATTCCGTCATTAGGAAACGCGGCTGCGTTTTTGTTCCCCTCTCCGACGGTGACCTCCGCGCCGGAGCCGTCGGGAGACGTCCCGTTAATTGACGTGCCGACGGGAGGGGGACTCGCCCGCGAGTTTCATTAACCTCCGCCCCCTCGGAAGGGGACGCTCCGCGGACGGAAGCAGCGTCTCCGCGGGAATGTTTCTGCACGTGACGGACAGCGCCGCGTCCGCCCGGCTCTGTTTATGCACCACCAGGACCGCCCCCGCGGAATACTAAAGCGGCTCTCCGACGGCGTCCTTACCTGCTTATTCACTGATGCCACAGCCTGGACTTTAAACAGGAACTGAGCAATACATAAAAATACAGCACACGGATTGTAATGCAGGGACTTCAGTATTAATTTTGCCATTCAGAGTATGTGTAGGGAGGGGTGTGATTGTGGCGGGGGGGTGGGGGGGGCAGTGAATAAAGCAGATGTGTTGCAATGGTTGACTGGGCCAGTTTTCTTGGTTGCCTGAGGTATCCTATCCTATTCCAATCACACTGTATTTATTTCTGAAGTTGGCGATATTGTCATGTAGTGGTTAGCACTGTTGCTTGCCAAGGAGGAGGTTCTGGGTTTGAATCTTGGCTGGCCAGATCCTCTTTGTGTGGAGTTGTTCTCCCTGGGTTTGTGTGGGTTTACTCCGGGTACTCCGGTTGCCTCCCGCAGCCTAAGGATATGCATGTCAGGTTAGGTACACTCCTGCCATTGCCCTTGACCTGGCACTGGCCTCAGGACTGGAGCTGGTCCCTGGGCTGTGGCTGCCCACTGCTCCTATGTAACTAGGATAGATCAAACACAGAAGACACATTACCCTTTGGTGTTCAGGAAAGTATTTCTTATCTAATGCATCCTGAAAGTGCCTACCTCACTGTGACCACTGATGGCACACTAATGTGAACATGGCCACCACTTTGGCTGGCACTACAAAGACCGGGAAAGTTCTATTGTAACTTGTTTTATTTCATGTTCAGTAAATATTCATGTTCAGTACTAATGCTGTGCACTAACCGAATAGACAGTAATATAATGCATTGCATTTCAACCTCCTGAATTTATGTTTTAATTATACATAAATCGAATAATTAACTGTAAACATGTTTCCCCCAATAGTCTACAAACGCTATGCTAATATTAGCTCAGTTAATGGAGCGAGTCAATAAGGACAGTGATAAATGCTAATTGACTTACATGAAACAGAAGTGAATTAACATGGCCTGCACTGCACCCCAGTTTTCCACGCTATATTAGTTCAGGCTCTTTCTGAAGAAGCAACGAGATGACATTTGAACTGACGGGAGGCTTCATTCTACTTTGTTGCTATGTGCGTGACTACGTTGACGATGGCCTAATATTCGTGGAATAATAATCTGCAGCAAGGTGGCCCGTGCTTGTTCCTGGAGACCTGCTGTTTTCATTTCAACCCTGATTTCGCACACCCGACTCGACTAATTATCAGCTCGACAAGATCTCCAGCTGTTGAGTGAGGAGTGCTTTGTTCGGGCTGGAGTGAAAACCTACAGGAGGGAAGATCTCCAGGAACAGGGTTGGGCAGCACTGCTCTAGCTATTGAATGAGGAGTGCTTTGTTCGGGTTGGAGTGAAAACCTACGGGAGGGAAGATCTCCAGGAACAGGGTTGGGCTGCCCTGCTCTACAGGTCCCCTGGCCAACCAATGGAATGAACAAAGTACAGTGCTAACCATTTTGTTTTACCTTGGCAGTATTTTGGCAACAAAATGGCAGTATCCAAGGATTTTGGGCCCCATGAAAATACCAATGGATCCCCCACCCCAGGTCGCCCAATTCCTGTACAAAGATTTTATGAAGGCCCCTGTCAGTCAGGAGATGGGGCTTTGGGGTCCCTACCCCCACGTACAGTATGGCGCAGGGTGCAGAGTATCCCTGAGATAAACGGACATCATGTTATCATGTTTAAACATCATGTTTAATACTCTAGAGACTGTACTTTCCTCTAGGGTTTTCAACACACTTGTCCCTGGTTTTGATTTGCACTTTATTGTATGTCACACTGGATAAGAGCGTCTGCTAACTGATTGTAATGCCACAGATTCAGGAAAAAAAAGAAAACATCCAGAACATTTGTCAACTGAACACTCAGCCTCTTTCTCCCATTGTTTAATATACACAAATCACCTGTTGCTAACCAGTGTGGGCTACATGACCAACACTTCAAGTGCTGTTTGTTATCATCAGTTACCTGCTGGGTCCCTGCCTCATCTGTAACGTAATAACTCTAGTAACATAGATGGCAGCATTGGTCCAGTTTTTTTTTTTTTTTTTTATACAGCAATAAGTGAAGCTCGTGGTGAGTCAGAGATGTTTTTTATTTGTTTAAGATTAACCCCCTTGAGCACCGGATTAACTCAGCAACACACTTTCCTTAATCACAGCAATATTACGCCAATAATTTCCCCCGCCAGAGTCTCTCCGTCCCTCCCTGACGAACCCAACTCAAAGTTTTTTATCGACCTCAAACTCCTCCGTCTCTCCTGGTGAGCGAGGGAACCGTGCGTGCTCTGTTTCCTCTTCTTTCTTACATCACTCGAAGGCGTTCGCGAAAGGGCCACAGAGCAGACAGAGGTGCTGAAAAAAAAAAAAAAAAAAAAAAAAAAAAAAGCAGGGGCCTCCGGCTTCAGCCACTCGTGTCTCTGCCGAAGAAAAGAGAAGAAAATTACACGAGACAGAGAGAGCGTGGCGGAAATCTTCCCTCTCAGACTGCGCAGTGACCTTTTCGAGCTCCGCGAAAACAGTGTGCTCTCTTAAAAGTGGGAAATGAAAGTAAAACAAAAAGTCTGTGGCTCTGCCACATCGCTCTGCCCCTGTTTTGTGCTTCCTGCTCTGGGTTGGTGTTCGTTGGCGTGACAATGTTATTTTTTCTTCAGCTTTTCCTATTTTTCCTTCATACTGTATGGGGGGGTGGGCTTTGGAGGTTGAGGTAGGTGTGTGTGTGTGTGTGTGTGTGTGTGTGTGTGTGTGCGTGCGCTTGTGTGTGTGAGTCCCTGCTTCTAATTGCCATGCTCTCAAGAACTCTACTTCCTCTTTCCATTGTAATTCTCATTAAACAGCTGACTTGAGACGAGATGGGAGAAAGTTTGGAACGTCCAAATTCAAATCTAAATGAAAAACTAGGCAGTCCACACCAAAACACTGAGTAAACAAACAAATAAATGTTTCCATAACATAACAACGACTCCATGTGCTTGACTGTTTATGTTTCTTTAAGTGACTTCTTTATATGTGTATTCAGTTTGGCTAGCTAACATTAATGTTGTACTGTCTATATTTGTTGTTTGGTACCATGTTTTTTTTTTAGCAACTTATTATTATTCTTATAGCATTAGCTAAAAAAAATGCAGCTTCGTAAATAATGCTGCAGCACTACTGGCCATTCTCCTCGTGAAGTGCCTCATGATTGGTAAAATATATATTTTTTGTCTATTACATAGGCCTAAGTCCTGAAACCAGTCTACAACAAACAGTGAACTTGAGACGAGGCTTGACGTGGTCAGTTTCGGGAACGCTAGCCGACGAGAGCAGACGTTCTAAAACTGGACGGTACACGCCGCCTAGACTTTCTTGAAACGACATTCGAAAACTGCGCTGTCCCGTATCGTCTTGTCTGAAGTCGGCTGTTTGATGAGGACTGGGCTGGAAAAAAAAAAAAGACTCAGCCCTTTCCTCTCTAAAAGTCAGCGCAGACATTCCATTTAGTTGCTCTCTAACTGGAGTTTCTGTACTTTGGGGCATTTCTGGGGCTTGCAATAACATATTGTGCTGAATTGCTAATAATGCGGCGTGTTCATTAACATCACATTAGCCCTCCTAAATGCATGTTATCAAAAAAACGAAATGTCCAAAATTGCATTAGAGCAGATTTGCCTCGTGCAATGTTAATGGTAATCCTGCCCCTCCTCTGTTCAGGGGGTATCAGTCAAGTGTAAACACATCAGTGGCTATAGGCCACAGGGATATTAAAGTATTTATCTCATATCTCCGTTATACTCCTAACAGTGTGTGTGTGTGTGTGTGTGTGTGTGTGTTCGTGGGTGTGTGTTGGTTCCATTATGAAGGCAGAAATAGTGTAGCTCTTTCTCTGTCTCTCTCTCTCTCTCTCTCTCTCTCTCTCTTTTTCTCTCTCTAATGGTCTAATTGAGTTTATTAATTAACAATTTAAATTGCCCTCCAGGTCTCAGTCCTGCACAACAGCGATCCGTAGAAGCCTCCTCCCATCTCAAACCTTCTCTCCCAGGGTCCCAGGGAGACCCTATAGGGCTCTATACGTTATGCTCTTTCAGTGGCAAGACTGTGGACCACGAATTGATACGATCCATTACAGATCATGTCTGGAAATCAGCTGTTGTATCTCGGGCCCCATTGACATTTGGGTTTCCTGTGACAAATATTCCATTTTGTGACAAATTTGACGGTTTGATTTTGTGATTGAAGTCTAACCTGGAGGAAATTGTAAACTAATGTAATTTGAATGGCATTCGTAGGTAGTCTGGATTGGATGCCGCAGACATCCAATCTGTAAGCACACCAGCATATACACTCACTGAGAACTTTAGTGAGTAGACCTGTACAGCAGCTTGTTAATGCAAATATTTAATCAGCCAATCATATGGCAACAAGTAAATGCGTAAAAGCATGCAAACGTGGTCAAGAGGTTCAGCTGAAAAACTCAGACCAAATGTCAAAATGGGAAGAAATGTGATCAAAGTGACTTTGACTGATTGTTGGCGCCAGACAGGTTGGCTTGAGTATCTCCAAAACTGCTGATCTTCTGAGATTTTCATGTAGTCTCTAGAGTTTTCAGGGAATCGCGCAAAAAACTAGAAATATCCAGTGTGCGGCAGTTCTGCAGCCAGAAGCACGTGGTTAATGAGAGAGGTCAGAGGTGAAGGGCCAGCTGACAGGAAGGTGACAGTAATGCAAATAACCACACGTTACAGCAGTGGTATGCAGAAGAGCGTCTCTGAACACGCAACACATTGAACTGCTAAGTTGATAGGCTACGGCAGCAGAAGAAAAAATGAGTCTAAATACCTAATAAAGTGCTCACTGAGTGTATATTTAACACTATGCCACTTTGCATCTTCCCTTAATGAAGAGACTATACATTAGACAATGGTGTGCACTGATGTCAGCTGTATCTGACATCAATGCACACCATTGTTTAATGTATAGTCCCTACATTAAGGGAAGATGCATAGTCTCTTAATGGGGTGTTTGGCCACCACTGTTTTTGCTGAAACCGCCTGCTCTTGCCTCAGGATGAAGGATGTTCAATGAGTTGATCAGTGGTCGCTGTCCAATTTCAGCTTTCTCATTGAATTAGCGCAGGGATATGGCAGAGCTGAAGTAAGTGCTCCTGACCACCGGTGCACTTTGCTGTCTTTCTGCTGTCGTCCGATTCTGACATCAGCAGAGGCCCACAATCGTGGTCCTGGATGTGTTGTTTTTTATTTATTGTTACTCAGCACTTAATTGATCAATTATAGCACTTACTTGCATTGTTAACTCAGTTCACCTGATTTCTTGTGTCTGATTGGATGTTGATTCTAAGGTGAAAACACAAGCCGGCAGACCCTGTGGACCAGGGTTGGAGGCCCCTGTCTGAAACGGCCTTAGCCCCTGAAGCTTCCGGAAGCTTCTCCTTCATTACAAGTGAGCTAACGATTTGAATAATCCACCGGAAGGTAGAGACACAGCTTCTTACTTCACGTTATGTTAGGGGAATTAAACAATAAATTCAATTTTAGAAAAATAAGCTTATCAGAACGTACATACTTAACATAACATAACGAGTACACGGCATAAAAATATAGCATCACCAGCATGTTTTATTCTTATATCTTATTGCCACCTACTTACATCATATAAACGCCTTAGACATCTCGCGATACTGCTGGTCTCGTCCCGATAACAAATGGTAAATGGTTGGCATTTATACAGCGCCTTTATCCAAAGCATAGTACATTGATGCTTGACACCCAATTATACACACACTCACAGCGATTGGCTGCCATGCAAGGCACCAACCAGCTCATCAGGAGTATTTTAGGGGTTCAGTGCCTTGCTCAGGGATTGAACCGGCAACCCTCCGACTGCCAGACGACTGCTCTTTCCGCCTGAGCCGATGTCGCCCCCAGTGTCTCCATAACAGTGTCCTCCTTTCTGGGGGTAGCGAAAGCAGTCACCCTACACACATATGCTAATAATGTTTTGTGCAACAGTATACTTTGTATTTCACAATGTTGCATTAGCAACCGCAGAGTTATAATTGGCATGCGGCTAATTAAACGAAACAGGCCGGGAATGCGTTGCGTGTGAATCCTTGATCGTGTTGACAGGAGGACAGAGGTAATTCGAAGGGAGCCGACGATGGGACTGTTGTTAATTTTAAAATTGAGCCCTTCAGAATGATTAATATGCGCTAGGCTGCTCAAGCCCGGAGACCGCCCCTTCCCAGGCGGGAAAACGACGAAAACCGAGTGTCTGTACCACGACAAAACGCGCTCTCCCGAGACCGTAAACGCACACCCGCCATTTTGTACCCCGCGCTCCGTCTTCCCGCCCTCCTACGCCTACAGGGCTGCTTATCTTCTGAACACAGGCCTGATTACAATGCAGCCGTCAACACTCGTCAATATCTAAGGAAACTTGTCGCGAAAACACATAAATGGTGCGCGGGCCCAACGGAGTACGAGCCCGAGAAAACTTGGAATACGTCCTCCTGGAACAGCGTTGGGTTTGATGTTGGGGCCTCGCCGAAGAACAGAGTGGGAATTTTCGATACTGCATCGCCCGGTTGTCTCGTCGCAATAGCAGACTCGTTCCCACGAGGGACGCCTCAATCTGGCAGGATTTCCAGAAGTACCCGCCGCCATAAAAGAGCTTAAAAAACACTCTCTAAAGTATAAACAGTGACACCGGCTCCATCCAGAGTGTATTTATTTTTCGGCTTCGCGTTCCGAACCAGGCCCAATTAATTTCCGCAAGCTGTTGAGCCGCGAGGAAATAAATCATCTGTTTGATATTTTCTCAGATGTGCAGCGCTTTCCGCTCGGAGTTAATATTCTACCCAGACAGCAAGGTTGCGTACGATTGTGTTCTAAATAACAAAACAAAAAAAACACTGATTCCTGTGACTTTGTTTTTAAGCATTCTCACCAATGGCAGCCGAGGCCATTCATCTGCGGCCTGTTTTAAATGTCTGCTCAGCCATTGTGATTTGACTGGATTTAAGGCTCGGGTGGGGAGGCAGTGTCTGGAGCCCTGCGTGATTAATGTTTTTGCTTAATCTTCATGCCGGTTCTTTCGCTGTCTTCATCTCCCAGTGGCTGTCGACCTGAACGTCACCCCTTTTGAACTGTGTCGCATGGTTCCATGAATCGGCATGAACTAATGCAGTTGTTAACTAACTACTGCTGAGAAGTTAATCTGTACAGCTCTGTTCATTAATTCATGTTAACAGCTACATTAGTCATTGCCAATTCATATTGGAATTAAAAAGCAAGTTCATGAATTTGCTATTGGTTAACTTATCGTAAGTTTATCCCGTGATTTGTTCATTTATAAATATCATGTAACAGATACATTAGTTAGTTGTTAATGAATGAAAAGTGCTTGAATTTCATGCTTAACTAATGTGTTTGTCCATCATTAATTCATGATAACAGCTACATTAGTTAATGCCAATTCATGAACCTTATTGTATAGTGTGATCATGTTTATATTCAATTATTCAATTAATTGGCTAACAAAGCTGAACCTCTAAGTTTCCATGGTCTGGAGAAAAAAACCTGGTGAGTTGATTGATTTTTGGAGGTTGCCTCTCTTGTAATTGCTTGATTATGTCTGCTCATTTTAATATGGAAAAAAGGAACCGGGAAACAAAACAGCCCATCTTCATGTCAACAAGGGCAAATGTAATTTGGAGGAGGATGAAAAACAGGAAAAAAAGCCCAAAAAAAGCCCATCTGCCTGGAAAATTATTTAAAAGACTGTGAAAAAGGAAACTAAATTGAGCTGCAAATCTTAATATGTTCAGGTAAAGAGTTGCCTTGTGATAATGTCACAAGTTTTTTGGAAGGGTTCTTCAATGGGGGGAACATGATGTTTTTCTTTGCCTTTTTTTTGTTAAGAAATAACTGAATAAGGCATTAAATATGCTCCTGATGGTTGCTAGAAAATGGTGCAGAATAGCTGGCCATTTATTCATGCTAAATGTATGTATTAAGTTACCTTTTCTAATATTGTTTTTGCATTGCCTAAAGAAATTGTTTGCAACTGGTATTAAACTACAGTTTTTACAGTGTGATATACTGTATTACCTTGACAAGATAATGAGAAAAATACAAGGGAATTAAAATGACAAAACATTGGTTTTGGGATAATGTGCAACTATATATTGTATGCTGATGTTAAAAAATAGCATGATTATAGCACTATAATCAACCAACTAGATAAAAGTGTAAATGTATTCTATAAATATGAAACTTGGCAAATACAATAAACAGCAAACCTTTCTGCGGTGGCTTATCATTGACTTAATTTTGAAAATAGTACGTCTTTGGATCCGCACTGTTCTGATGATTAAAACACTTTACACGGTAGGCTATCATCTCCCAAATCATCTTTTGAAATCACAGGTTAGCACGGCGCTCTCGTTCACTCTCTTTTGCTTTCATCGAGGGGATTGCAATCCGGTCTAGACTGCTTTGGCATAATAAATGTTTTTTAATTACCCTATAGCTGGTGAGTGGGAGCTTGCATGGGTCTCCAGAGCAATCAGCTCCTCACTGAACTGGACGATGGGGACTGGGTAGAGTCCCCCATGCCTGTGTGTCTTTATATGTGTTTGTTTGTGAGTCTGGTCGTACCCACACTGCTATAAAGCCATCCTTCAACACACTTGTCCCTGGTTCTGATTTGCACTTCATTGTACATTCCTCTGGATAATCACGTCTGCTAACTGATTGTAATGAAATGTAATGTAGAATCTGCCTCGTTAAAGAACCAGAGGAACAGTAAGTCTAGAGTCTGCCTCAGTTAAGAACCAGAGTGGCAGTAAGTCTAGAGTCTGCCTCAGTTAAGAACCAGAGTGGCAGTAAGTCGAGAGTCTGCCTCAGTTAAGAACCAGAGGAGCAGTAAGTCTAGAGTCTGCCTCGTTTAAGAACCAGAGGAACAGTAAGCCTAGAGTCTACCTTGTTTAAGAACCAGAGGGTAAGCAAGTCTAGAGTCTGCCTCGTTTAAGAACCAGACGAACAGTAAGTCTAGAATCTGCCTCATTTAAGAACCAGAGGAGCAGTAAGTCTAGAGTCTGCCTCGTTTTAGAACCAGACGAACAGTAAGTCTAGAGTCTGCCTTGTTTAAGAACCAGAGGAACAGTAAGCCTAGAGTCTACCTTGTTTAAGAACCAGAGGGTCGGCAAGTCTAGAGTCTGCCTCGTTTAAGAACCAGACGAACAGTAAGTCTAGAGTCTGCCTCGTTTAAGAACCAGACGAACAGTAAGTCGAGAGTCTGCCTCGTTTAAGAACCAGACGAACAGTAAGTCTAGAGTCTGCCTCAGTTAAGAACCAGAGGAGCAGTAAGTCTAGAATCTGCCTCATTTAAGAACCAGAGGAGCAGTAAGTCTAGAGTCTGCCTCGTTTAAGATCCAGAGAGGCAGCAAGTTTAGAGTCTGCCTCTTTTAAGATCCAGAGAGGCAGCAAGTCTAGAGTCTGCCTCTAAGTTTTCACTCACCTGTGGGTCTGCCCATAGTGCTCTGTTCGTATCTGGCAGTAAGTACTGTTTTACTGTTCCCTGAGTGGCAAAGCCTGAGGTGATGAAAAAGGCGGGAAAAGCCATTGCTGACAGGGTGACATTCTCCATTTACCTGTAATATTACATTCACTCACTGCCAGGGATAAGGGATAGACCCTACTCAGTCTGATACATCTAAAATTACGGGTGTGATGTGGCATTATAAAAAGGAAGGAGCAAAGCAAAACAGAGTTTGCCAGAGAGGCACTGTCAAAACCCCTCAAGAAAATGAGTCCTGGAAAAACACAACATTCCAAGGTAGGGATGCATAAAAGGAAATGCATTTAAAAAATAAAAATCTTTCAACTGATCTTTCCGTGTTTTTTTTTGCCGCCCGCTTTCTGTGAAAACACGCGGCGGGCCGAATCCCAGTGGCCTGAGTGGCTTTGCGTGAAAAATAAAAAAGGAAGAGCGCTGTAGCGGCGTCGTCGAGTGCTCTCTGCGGCCTGCGGCCCTCTCAGGACCTCCGGTGAGCTGGAAAGGTGAGGCATTCAGGGGAGCCCTGATAACCCCTCTTTCACTGCATTCAAAGCCTCTTCAAAACATTTCATTTCCCTTTTATATCCCCCCAAAGCTGACCTTTACCAATCAAAGAGCCGCAGTCTCCAAACCCTGCGAACGACTCCGCAATCCAGCGGCCACCTCTAAATGGTGTTTGTGTGTGTGTGTGTGTGTGTTTGTGTGTGTGTCTGTGTGTGTGTGTGCCTGTCTGGGTGTGTGTTTGTGTGTGGGTGCGTGTGTCTCTGTGTGTGTGTCTTTGTGTGGGTGCGTGTGTGTGTCTGTGTGTGTGTGTGTGTGTGTTTGTATATGTGTCTGTATGTGTGTGTGCGCGCGTGTGTGTGTATGTGTGTGTGTGTTTGTGTATGTGTCTGTGTGTGTGCATCTGTGTGTGTTTGTATATGTGTCTGTGTGTGTGTGTGTGTGTGTGTGTGTGTTTGTATATGTGTCTGTGTGTGTGTGTGTGTGTGTGTGTTTGTATATGTGTCTGTTTGTGTATGTGTCTGTGTGTGTGCATGTGTGTGTGTTTGTATATGTGTGTGTGTGTGTGTTTGTATATGTGTCTCTGTGTGTGTGTGTGTGTGTGTGTTTGTATATGTGTCTCTGTGTGTGTGTGTGTGTGTGTGTTTGTATATGTGTCTGTGTGTATGTGTGTGTGTGTGTTTGTATATGTGTCTGTGTGTGTGTGTGTTTGTATATGTGTCTCTGTGTGTGTGTGTTTGTATATGTGTGTGTGTGTGTGTATGTGCATATACGACATGTGTCTGGCCATTCATGTGTTGGCCCATGGATTCGTGTGTGATACAGAAAGCTGAGTATTCAGAGCCTGAATACAGACAGACAGGCACCAGCCTGCTTCATACTACACACTATGCATAATATGTGCCACATATCAGACACACTCAGCCGTCATGCCTTCACCACACACTGTGAGATCATAATGCTTCATATTAATCCTGTATGTTGGCTCTTGAGCAGACCTATTAAAAAAGTTATGTGTTTTGAAGTTGAAATTTATCCTCCGTCTATTTTGTTCTGTCTATTATTTCTGCCAGCGAATCTGACACAAAAACAATTGTATCCTCTTAGCTCTTTGCAGAAAAAAAATAATTGTCATTTTTGTCCAAAAAAAAAGAAAAAGAAAAAAAAAGTCATTGTTGTTCTGGAAATGTGTCGTAATGAGTCGGTTCAAAGGAATTTTTTTTTTTTCTTTCGAGCCCTGCACTAATTCATGAGGGAGGGGATCAGAAGTTGTGATGGGTGCCGTATTTGAGAAGGAGAGAAAGAGCGAGAGTTTGTATACGGGAGCTCTTGACACAGAGGATAGTGTGCGTATGAGCATTCAGAGGCGTGTGTGATGGCGTGTAGCATGTCAGAGCATCTGTGGAGCAAACAACACTCACGTCAGCCGTGTCAGAAAGACTAAGTAGATGGCTTCTCGTGTCCTATCTCCAAGCTTGTGACACAATTTCCGTTGTTTTAGCTCCATGCTCCAGCACAGTGGATCTGAAATGACACAGTGAATCTGAGGGCATTTATATAAAGTGAACCATTTAGTAATTGCAGCCCTTTTTACACATAGTCCATACTGATGGAGTGCAGTGTGTGTGTGTGTGTGTGTGTGTGTGTGTGCATGTGTGCGTACTTGCATGTGTGTGTGTCTGTCCGTCAGTATCTGCATGTGTGTGTATAAGTGCGTGCGCATGCATGTGTATGTGTGTGTGTGTGCATGTGTGTGCACACATGTGCCTGTGTGTGTGCATGTGTGCTTGCGTGTGTGCATGTGTGCACACATATGTGCATGTGTGTGTGTGTGTGTGTGCATATGTGTGTGCATATGTGCGTGTGTGCATGTGTGTGCACGTGTGTGTGAAATTAAAGCCATGACACCATGTAGAAGTGCGAGGAAGTCGCTCTTGCTTTCGCGCAGGAAGTGGGGGGGGGGGGAAACAGTCAGACAGATGGAAGACACCCTCACCTCTCTCCCCCGGCCCTGTCACCCCGCCTCTGAGCTGATTGGCTGGGCCCTGGATCCGCCGCCACCCCGTGGGGTCTGTACATCCACACACAGGCAGTTCAGACGTGACGTGGCAGGAGCAGGCCGTCTGGCGTGAGAGGTGTGTGTTAATGCCCCCGACGTTCTGCCCCATACATCTCTGTCTCAGAGAGACTGTAACGCGAGAGAGGTGTGTGTTAATGCCCCCGACGTTCAGCCCCATACATCTCCGTCTCAGAGAGACTGTAACGCGAGAGAGGTGTGTGTTAATGCCCCCGACGTTCAGCCCCATACATCTCTGTCTCAGAGAGACTGTAACGCGAGAGAGGTGTGTGTTAATGCCCCCGATGTTCAGCCTCATACATCTCTGTCTCAGAGAGACTGTAACGCGTGAGAGGTGTGTGTTAATGCCCCCGACGTTCAGCCCCATACATCTCCGTCTCAGAGAGACTGTAATGCCTGAGAGGTGCGTGTTAATGCCCCCGACGTTCAGCCCCATACATCTCTGTCTCAGAGAGACTGTAACGCGAGAGAGGTGTGTGTTAATGCCCCCGATGTTCAGCCTCATACATCTCTGTCTCAGAGAGACTGTAACGCGTGAGAGGTGTGTGTTAATGCCCCCGACGTTCAGCCCCATACATCTCCGTCTCAGAGAGACTGTAATGCCTGAGAGGTGCGTGTTAATGCCCCCGACGTTCAGCCCCATACATCTCCGTCTCAGAGAGACTGTAACGCGTGAGAGGTGTGTGTTACTGCCCCCGACGTTCAGCCCCATACATCTCTGTCTCAGAGAGACCGTAATGCGCAAAAAAAAAAACCTGTCGAGGGTTACGAGTCATATTCTATTTTTAATGCCTAATAAATATTCAGCGGAAGGCTCATAAATTAGTTATTGCATATTAATAGAGAATAAAAGATCAATTAACATATTGGAAGCGCTCCCGTAAAACTTCTAATCTGCGGTGTGTTTAGTGAGAAATTATCTTCTGCCTGCTGAAAAGGTCATGGCTAAGGCTCCCTCGAAGGCACCAGATCCCTCGATTATTTTTTTAATAATTTTTTTTTTACCTTTCCAAAGCTGCTCTGTGATCTCGTAACGTTGAACTAAGCTTTATTTATTGGCAGGATAAGCCCCTTGAGATGGCACATCTCATTTTCGTTGGGGTCCTGCAATACACAAAGTTACAGTACATACACAGGCAATCAACAATTCAGGTGATACATTAAAGTAATAATAAACAAAAGGAACACAGACACTTCTGCCTTTTGTTGATGGATTGAGGTTTTGGCAATCACAAGTACAGGGGCTGGCTGCTCGGATTTCGTTCATCTTTCGTACTGTAACCTGAAATAGAAACGATTGGTCTACTCCTCGGTGGAAGTGGTTAGGCCTGAGTGACAGGTGATGGATTTGAGTGGCGGGCAGAGTGGACATTCAGAGATCGCTCAAGTGAACGGAGCTCGATCCTGGCTTCCATTACGGATATCAATCAGCGCTACACCGAAGGCCGTGTGTACTTTGTTGATTGACTTGGTGGAGGTTGTGAACACGGGCCTCTCATTCACTGCTCTTCAACGCTTTGTCAATGTGCTGCCCTGCTGTAAAATCCTGCTGTGTCAGCTTCAGCAGCTTTAGAATTGAACCGGGCAAGCTGGTTATAAAGCCGGTCCAGCTGGGTAAGAGTTGGTCAACCTTCTGCCAGCTTTTTGAAAACATAGCTTGAGGTGGTCAAACCATGTCAAGCTGGGAGCTGGTCTGAACTGGTCTACCAGCAAAACCATGTCAAGCTGAGAGCTGGTCTGAACTGGTCAACCAGCAACCGGCTGTTTCAAAACCTAGCTTGAGCTGTTTCTTTATTACTTTACTTTATGTTTATCTTTATATAATCTAATGTGATTTCCTGCACTGGATGCAGGTCCCATTTGCGTGTGAAATTAATTTTCCACGACCACAGACTGTAATCCTCTCCCCCCCATTGTGATTGGCAGGCAAAATCTAATTCACTAACAGACACAAAGACTGTCAATATCCCTATGAGAGATAGGAAACATAACTGACATAACCACAATGAACCTGAGTGATGAAATTCTTCATACTTTTGTTGACCGATCACAAGAAGTTTTCTCATAATTCGAAGCATCGGGAGGCACGATGAGACCAGGGAATCCCAGGAGCTTTCATAACAAAAAACATCTATTGAACGATCTTTCTCAAGAGCACTTTGATGCTTTAAGTAATAGAACTTCATTCTGAACAAACATCACTGAAACGGGAGAAAAACACATCAGTAACAATTTTACCTCGACTGCAGCTGGTTTTAATGTTATCATTTGATTGAATGGGAGTTATCAGTGGTTATCAGCCACATTTACACACGGTGAGCACTTTATTAGGTCTTTATTAGACCTATTTTTTAGACTTCTTGGTCTTCTGCTGCTGTAGCCTATCCGTTTAGAGGTTTGAAGCATTGTGTGTTCAGAGATGCTCTTCTGCATACCACTGTTGTAATGTGTGGTTATTTGCGTTACTGTTCTGTCAGTGTCGACTAATCTGGCCCTTCTTCTCTGGACTCTCGCTTCAAGGTGTTTCTCCCCGCAGAACTGCTGCTCACTGGATGTTTTTTTTGCTTTTCGCACAATTCTCTGCAAACTCTGCAGAGACTGTTGTGCATGAAAATCACAGGAAATTTGCAGTTTCTGAGTTTCTGTGACGGTCAAAGTCACTTAGACCACATTACTTCCCCATTCTGACATTTGGTTTGAACAGCAGCTGAAACTCTTGACCATGTCTGCATGCTTTTATGCCTTTAGTTGCTGCCACATGATTGGCAGATTAAATCTTAACGAGATGGTGTACAGGTCTACCTAATAAATTCACTTGGTGGATATCGGTTAGTAGGGGCCTACTAGTAGGCTGAATACAAGAAGACTCCAGATCCAGCATTACCCCCATTCAATCGAGTGATAACATTCAAAACAAGTGTCTCAATCTAATATCAATCTAATGATGTAATAATTACAATTCCCTTTCCCCCATATTGATCTAATACACCCGTTTCAAATTAACCTACTAGTAGGTGTAGTAGGCTCCTACTAACCCATATATATGGGACTAATACATAATCACTGATTACACCCAAACAAGTGATAACATTCAAAATGGGTGACTATATGCCATGAAGACAGTCATAAACATGACATAACACCCTTTATAACCAGTAATGATGGCCTATAAGAGCGTTATATGCAATCGCGACAGATATCATTACATGTAAATGTAAACCGCAGTTATTATGAGATATGCTGTGTGAAATTATTAGAGTGTCGTGATGATCACAGACTGTAATACACTGCTGTGCCAGGTCATGACAGATCTCCTGTCATGATAATACAAAACCTTAGATAGACTTCATCTAATCCATTTCATTTAATGGCCTTGCCCTCCTGTGTGATCATGTGTGATTAATCCCTGCAGTCAGTTCACTGTTGCAGAGAGCATGTTTTTATGTAAATCGCGGAGGTTAACTCGAGTGTCGACGGGGAGAGCTGACACCTATTTGTTTAATGCAGGGAATTACAAGTCGAGTGAAAATTCATATAAATACAAATGAAAAAATTAAATGAACATGGATTGACACCTTGCCTGCAAGGTCTGTCAATAATAGGTTTGAAAATACCCCACCCCCCTCCCCATTACAGCTTCTAATACAGGAAAGTACGTCTTTAAAGAGAGAAGACTGACACAGCTGCTGGATGACTCATCTTGGCATGGTACTGGTCTGGGTTAATGGTGGCTGTCTGTCTTATAAGGTGTATTATAAGATAAAGAAATACATAAACATAGAAACTCAGGGTAGCAACATGTCCAGTTGGATCGGTGGACAGGAACTCTGATTCTAGAGATCCTCTGATCCTGTAAGCCTGCCCTCCAACCCTGACAAAGCACAGGAACAGGTGTGGTAGATCTCCAGCAACGGGGGTTGGGGACCACTGAGTTAGATGTCTGTGTAAACGACAGTATCTAAGAAAAGTTGTGCAAAGGTAATTAAAGAAGTTAATAATGCTGTTCTTAATACTTTATTTGTTGTTGGTTTGGTGTTCGCCTGCTACCTTCGTCACTGCCGGAGAACGAGAGCTCTCTCACCCTAATCCTATATTTCATCCTCCGAGCATCTGCCCAAACGATCGCATGTGAAGCTCCTGTTAGCGTCCCCGTACCCTGCAGAGTGGAGTAACATCTGGCCGCTTGTCTGCATCGCAGAGCGGGTTTAATACAGGTCTCCAGCAGGGCTCCCCGTCGGCCCACTTCATCACCACCGACGAGGCAGGCCATCGACGCGCACATCAACCGCACTCAGGCAGCAGAACATCGATGAGCGTCTCGTCTCCTTCCAGAGGTTTGGTGTTTGCCGCCAGCGTAGCGCTGCTTATTTCTCGTTTCTTCCCTGGGGACAGGAACGCGGACACATGCGGAGATTTCGCCGTCCGCTGCACTTTCCCAGCACAAACAGAGAGAGAGAAAAGTTAACTTTGGATTGAGCTGACGTACCTGCTACCGGGTTTTTTGGGTTTGTTTGTTTGTTTGTTTGTTTAGTTTGAGGGCTTTAAGTGCGCTCTACAGCAGCATGAAAAACATTTATTTAATAAAAAATAATGAAATAAAAATAAACTGGGCGTTGCTGTGATCTCGAGTGACACTCTGCCGCCTGGTTAAAATGCAGATATCTTCCCACCTCCACCCCCTGATCACAGAAGAGTAATGAACTATGTAAATGCAATATTTCCCCATTAATAATGTATCATTGCGATATTGTCACTCGTGTGGGGCTAATTTTATGCTTGTTAAAAATACATAAGTCCTGGGTGAAGTGCATGCTAATAGCACCTAATTACCACAATCTTCTGGCCTCATATCTCTCTTTCTCACCTCAAATTACTGACGAACGCACCAGTGACTTTGGATGCGATATCTCCAGGTCCTTATCTGTTTGAGGGTAATGTGTTTGTGTGTATGTGTGTGTGTGTGTGTGTGAGTGTGTGTGTGTGTGAGTGAGTGAATGTGTGTTTGTACTGGCTTATGCTGCTATGTATGAATAAATATTTGCCGTCCTACAAGACTGCATACAGTATGTGTGGCATGACAGATTGAGCAAGTTCAGTCAACTAGTACTTTTGCCAGTACAGACACCAGCCATAAAGAACAAGTGACGGTGCTTCTCTAGGGGGAAACAACTTCACACTTTTATTTTCAAACAGATTTCATCTTTTTTTAAAGCATATTTTAAGAGCGGTGATAAAACGGGACTTACGGCCTGGACACGGAGATGGATTGTGGGTAATGCAGCTCTAGGCTGGAGGGGAGGTGCAGATGGGGGAACAGCTGGAAGAGCAGAAGGTGCTCTGATTCTACAGCGAGACGCTCCATGATGTCACCTCCTCACCCACCCACCCCGCTCCCCCTCTCACCCTCTCACCTTGTCACCTCCTCACACTGTCACCCCCCTCACCCCCTCACCCTCTCCCCCCTCACCCTCTAACTCTCTCACCCCCTCACCCTCTCCCCCCTCACCCTCTAACTCTCTCACCCCCTCACCCTCTCCCCCCTCACCCTCTAACTCTCTCACCCCCTAACACCCTAACTCTCTCACCCTCTCACCCTCTAACTCTCTCACCCCCTCACCCCCTCACCCTCTAAATCTCTCACCCCCTAACACCCTAACCCTCTAACCCCCTCACCCTCTCACCCTCTCACCCTCTAACCCTCTAACTCTCTCACCCTCTCACCCTCTCACCCTCTAACTCTCTCACCCTCTCACCCTGTCACCTCCGCACACTCTCACCATATCACACACTCTCCCCCGCTCACCCTCTCACCCTATCACTGACTCACCCCCCTAACCTAACTTTCAAATTTTTTATTAATTTGTTTTACCTTTTATTTATTTAAATAAAGGCTCATTTGTACAGCCGGTGATAGCTCTTTGTTTGGCCTGAGTTTGTACTCTCATCTGGCAAAAGGCTTGACTTCTGAGAAATGAACAAGTGGTGGATATGAAAAGAAAATCTTTCAGGCCTTTGGGTGTCTTTTATCTGTGTGATCGCCAGGATCACAGGTGGATTACAGACAATAGAGACGTGGATTGGGTTTTTGAAGCCTTCTTGGTGAAGCTGGCAGCACTGCATGATGGGTAATGTTTGTCCCTTGCGTTCAGAATAACCGCCTCTTTCGGCTTCACATCTCCTCTCTGTCTCTGCACGCCTTTTACCTGATTGGTCATAAGCCATCACATGGTGTTTCTGCCACTCCACAAAAGCCAGAGTAACCACACAGCAAAATGCAAACAGATGCTACTCGGTGTTACATGTCAGAAGCCCGGAAATACCAATAATGTGATGCCCTGTGTCTACCCGCATCTATCCATTCTCTCTCATTACCGACACGGCTCAGTTGACGGTCTAAACCGCGCCCGTTTTAATGTGCTCGTATCTGAGTGTGTGCGACAGCAGGTTTTGGTCGTTGACACCCACATTTGCCACTTTCAGTTTAATAAATTCTGTGCCCGCAATGAAAAATCCCATTAGAATATCTCAGTCTGCATGCCACAGCACATGGGATCTTCAGATCTGAATAAAAAAGCAAAAGCAGCGTGTTCCAATGGCTGCCCAGCCTCCAGAAGGGGGATAAAACAACAGTTGGGACCTGTATATTTTTCTGGCCCTATTTGATCTGCTAAATGATGGAGCAGGAAATTGAAATGGCAACACCGCCTTCATAATCACACCCAGGCCACACATGGACATCTGGGTAACCAGAAACTAATATGAATCAAAAAATTGTGCTTAAATCTACTTCTGCATCATATAAACCCCGATAAATACAGAAGAAGAATCTATTGCTTTTATTCCAAAATAATCCCCGATTATATTCTTAAAATGTACCTCCGGAATGATATGTTGTACCTGTAAATACAACCCTGGCAGAAAAGTAATGAAAAGTAAATCTCTTGATCACAGATTGCACTAAAGCTAGGTTTTACATGCCAGGTCATGTGGATAGACGTCAGTGTGTCCAGTGTTCCCTGTCCCAGATCTGCGACAGGACAGAGTGCTGTCTGACGCGTTTGTAATTATTAATATTCATAAATGATAGAGCAACGCCATGACCAGAAAAAACAGCCCTCCATAACATTTATTTTAATTCAGGAAAAATTTCCACAAATATGAAATGCGTCAAAATTAGGCTTTTTAACTGAGCATTTACTTTTCAGCCGGTCTTGTACAGATATTCTGAGGATATTTGGATATTTTTGTGACCTGTGTGGATAGTTTTGTGCCATTGTGGCGTAAAAATCTCTCTTCAAGCACAGAAAGATTAATTTGAGCATGAAAAATAAACACAACTCAGGGATAGGATTTTTCCTGTGTTTTTCACACCAGGAGGAGCTGGTGGAAGCCACTAGGGGGCGCTCAAAATGGAGGTTGAGGCTGCAGACGGGTTGGGCCAGAGGGCCTGCTGAGAGCACGTGTGACTGGAGACTACACAGCACCATGACAACCGAGAAACAGTGTCGCTCCATCTAATGCACATTACACAGCCAGGAGCCCACTATCCCACTGCATACCTGACAGAAAAGCACACAGCGGTGTGTGTGCGTGTGTGTGTGTGTGTGTGTGTGTGAGAGAGCGAGAGAGAGATCAAGAATCATAGTCTGAGGGATACTATGATGCTATGATACTTTTTTTTTCTGTATAATTATGATTCTTTTTGTATTATTATTATTATTATTATTTATTTATTTATTTATTTATTTATTTATTATTTTGTAATTATTATTTATCTGAGGTTCTTCTTACTGCTACCACGGTTAGATATAGCAGTTTTTTTTTCATTTGACATTAATGTTCTAATGTATTCATATATTTCTGTATGTACGCTTCGGCAAAACAATTGCAAGTGTATTTCATGGCAATAAAGCATTTTGAATCTGCAAATCTGAATTTGAGAGAGAGAGAGCTCCATGCTTGACGTCTTAGTTACAATGCGACCGATACAATGGAATCAAAAGAGTGCTGGGCTGAGAAAGCAATTAGCATTCAAAATAAAATGCTTCAATTACTGCAATGCAAATTGAATCTGTCTGGGAGCAACAAAAGAAGTGCAGTTTCTGCCAAGAGTTTCTTCTTAAGCATACAATTAACCTTAAAATATGCTCCGAAACAGTCAATAGATTATGACTGCACTAATTTAAAAGTGACGGCACAGTAAAGTGCAAGGAATTTTTCATGAAGTGCTTCTGGTTTATGATGGTGATTTATTCTCAGCTGGCGATGTGGAGATAAAGTGAGGTTAGCTGATGGAATCTTACGAGGAATGAAAACTTTGCTGGGCGAGACGGGAGAGATGTTGTCTGTTCAGTGAAAGAGCTGGGGCCAGCCGGATAACATCACAGAGTGTAACCCAGAACAAGGCCCTGCTCCAATAAGCAGGATTACTGAGTTAGCCGGATAACATCACTGAGTGTAACCCAGAACAGCTCTCTTTGCTTCAGTCCATGTTCTAGATTTGGGAGGGTTTCTGGGTTTTACTGGCGCAGTTATCCAGCTAACTGAATAATACTGTTTTGTGATACAGGCCCCAGGAAAACTATGTGTGTGTTGACTGGGACACAAGTAGGTAAACCTAAAATGATGCCCTTAGTTGCCAAATGGGGTTATTTTCCCTAAAGTCATTGGTTTTCTTCTCACTCATTGCTGGTTTAGATATTGGCAGTATCTGCTTGAATGCTAATGGACCATATTTTGTTGTTCATGCATATTTTATTATTGTTTACCATCAAAACAAGCAGTTGGAATTGCAGGCTAGCCAGCATTAATTGTTGGATGTTCACTAGCATCTGTTTGTATAATAAAAATACATTAATTAATGTGCAGGGTGCTGGGGTTTTTTCTCCAAAGATATTGTTAGCTTTCAGGAGGTTTGACATGCGGTGATCCCAAAAAAGCTTTATGGAAATTGAGCAGTTCTATCGAACAGGCAATTTATGATGCCAAAAACCATAATTGCACATATGAATGTAAAATACAGTTTGCTTTCACAAGCTGTTTACAACAATCTTTGTTGTAAGTTTTGCCATATGTAACGTTCTTGACTAATCTCTGTTATCTCAGGAGTAATCATTAAGAATGCTTAATTATGGTCAATTAACAGGTTAAATCTGTACTGCATGAATCCATTTACAGTAAGTAGTCTCTGGAGAATATTTCAACAATTTCATAACTGCGCACCCAATATAAATTACACATAGCAAATATACACGGGTTTATTTTATGGAAGAAGCTCTCAGTTATTTTTATACCAAATTATGGAATGGAAGTCGAAATGCAACCTTTAATCACTTTCACTGCATAATTCACAAATATGGATGGAATATTGAGAAGACAGAGTTAATTCATGGATATAATTAGATGACGGAATGCTGGCCACATGCACAGTAAAGTGTCCATTAAACTCTTAAAGAGGACATAAGAGACCATATATACTCTGTAGGAGTTGAATTAACACTTAATATTCTGTTATGAATATTCTTGCTATATATGCTAATATATGCTAAAAGGGAGTCAGTACACAGAGAAAATCTGACAGAGGGGTAGTTAGCATTTGTATAGCATCTATATTACTCACATTTACCATTACTTGTTATGCTGTACTGATTCATAAATAAGGTTAAAAAGGTTAAGTGTATGACTAATGAGAGAAAGCTCCCTCAGCATACCCAGCCCCACTCCATCTACATTACAGTCTTAGTTATCAATTGGATGGATAGTATGATCATTATCGATTACTTTTTGTGTTGCTGTTTTATTCAAGTATATAATTTATCACTCCAGCACATTTTCACTCCAGCAGAGTCAGATGTCTGCCAGGAGGACAGGATGTGCATTGAGACAGGCCCACAAACACAACAGAACATGTACGGTCGATGAATAAACACATTTATGAGGAGAAGAGGTGAATTTTCATTTGCTTTTTATAGTGCACAGCATTGGTCGGTTTTTTAATGGAGAAGAAAGCAGGCTGCTTCATATCCTGGAAAAACCCCCGAAAGCCATTCGCTACTTATTTCCATTTAATTTATATAATCATTCTCATTAAAAACATGGGTTTGCTTACAGTGAATAATTATTGGGCACACACTGGATTCTGCTAGATCACACTGAAATTAGCGCATGCAATGGTGCGTTTCACAGTGTGGAAAGCCCCCAAGCCAAAAGATTAAATTAATGCTACCTTTAGATTCAGAAATGCCACTGGTTATGCGATTTATGACATTAATATAAAGCATACACAAAAAAAAAAAAATCCCTGTTTTTAGTGGATCAGCTGAGCAGTAAAACAGAGATCAACATTTTCCCCAAAAAATAAACTGTTGCTTTTGAGTCATTTCTTCCATTTTCCATCTTCCACCATTGTTTTGGTTGACTTCTGTTGAAGTGAATGTGACTGCCTGTTGTTCGCAACCATAAGTGCAATGCCCTCTATACTGTTTATTAATTTGCCTCTGTACTCCAAATTCTGAGATTAGTCATTGAAAAAAAATCACATGTGGTTAAATTGCCCATTGTCAGATTTCAATAAAGCAGTGTTTAAACGTAGTGCCTCTAATTCAGGGCACCATAATGTTTGGAACACAGACATGTTATGTAAATGAAAGTAGTCATGTTTGATATTTTGTTGCATATCCTTTGCATGCCATGACTGCTTGAAGTCTGTGTTTCATGGACAGTTGCTGGGTGTCTTCTCTAATGATGCTCTGCCAAGCCTTTGCCTCTGTATTTCTGTTCTGCAGACAGAGGTCATTCACACATCCACACCTGAATTTTAAACTCACTAGTCCTCTCTTTCTCCTTAATTATGTTTCAAAAGGTTTATTTTAGTATGCCTAAGGTTTGGCCGATGTTTCTGTTTTATTCCTGTTTCTCAGTTTCAGAATGGCTTCTTTGACTTTCACTAGCACTAGTTGGTCCTCATGTTGATAAAAAAAAAAAAAAAAGCAAAAATAGTAAAAAAATAAAATACAAATAAATAGAGGTTCTCAAAAGCCTAAAAGAAAGACTAGGTGAGGAGAGCTCTCTTATACCTGCATTAGGAAGGCAATTGAACACACCTGAGCAATTACAAACACCTGTGAAGCCTTGTGTCTCAGACATTATGGTGCCCTGAAATGGGGGGACTGCATGGTATACACCGTTGTAATTTCTACATGGTGAAACCAAAATGTGTATTGTACACTTTAACCGCATGCTAATTGTGTGATTCCAAATCTAAAATTAAGCCAAATCAAGACATAATGGGTCTTTGTCCCAAACAATATGGATGGCACTGTAGTCACATTTTAACATAGTTATAGTTCAAATTTCAAGTTAAATTTCAAGTTCAATGTAATTTAAAAAAAAAAAATTGGTTAACTTGATTCAATTTAGCATAGCTAAGTACATTTATATTTTTTAGATGTAACTAAAGTGAATAAAATGGCAGACTGCTTTAATTCCACACCTCATCTGGATTTTAAATTGATTGTATTTTTGATCATTTTTTTCTGTGTAACTATAAATATTACATTACATTACATTTTTGGCAGACACTCTTGTACAGTTGATTAGACTAAGCAGGAGACAATCCTCCCCTGGAGCAATGCAGGGTTAAGGGCCTTGCTCAAGGGCCCAACGGCTGTGCGGATCTTATTGTGGCTACGCCGGGATTAGAACCACCGACCTTGTGTCTCCCAGTCATTTACCTTAACCACTACGCTACAGGCCGCCCTGCAAGAGATGTGCAATTGAGATGTACAACAGGTGTCCCAATGGAGTCAGCTAGATATTGCACAGAGAGTCAGGGCACCTCCCCCTCCACCCCCAGTCATCACATTACAAAACATTATAGTAGCTCTTATCCAGAGCGATGTACAATGAAGTGCACATCAGAACCAGGGACAAGTGTGCTGAAAACCATAGAGGGAAATACAACTTATTTTTTTAGACTTATTAATTCTTCTGCTGCTGTTGCGTATCCACTTAGAGGTTAATGCGTTGTGAGTTGCTCATGCATACCACTGTTGTAATGTGTGGTTATTTGAGTTACTGTCACCTTCCTGTCTGGCCGTTCTCCTCTGACGTCTCTCATTAACAAGGCATTTTTGCCCATAGAACTGCTGCTCACTGGATGTTTTTTGTTTTCTCTGCAAACTCTGGAGACTGTTGTGCATGACAATTACAGGAGGTAAGCAGTTTCTGAGATACTCAAACCATACTGTCTGGCACCAAACATCATTCCACCGGCAAAGTCACTTATAACATGGTTAAGGTGACTTAAATCACATTTTCTCCCCATTCTGATGGTTGAGGTGAACATTAACTGAAGCTTCTGACCTTATGCATTGCACTGCTGCCACTCTATTGGCTGATGAGAATAAGTAGGTGTACCTAATAAAGTGCTCAGTGAGTGTAGATAAAAAACTTGTAGAAAAATCAGATAACTATCCAAGTAGCAATACCATGGTTGGCAGCTAGAACACCCCGGAGACTCAAATAATTAAACATAAGTGCAGTTATTCCATATAGCGCAAACATAGCATACATGGCTAATTATTACAGTGAGGAGTGAAAGTTGTTATCTGAAGAGGCAAGTTTTCAGTCTGCACTTGAAAGTGGTCAAAGACTCTGCTGTTCTGACCTCATTCACACCAGGTCATTCCCCCACACTGGGGCCAGAACAGACAGCAGTCGTGACCAGGAAGTGCAGGTGCAACAAGGAGGAGGGGGTCATGTATAGGAAATATGGATTGCATAAAATGTTCGTCTATATCATAATACCACTAAGTATGCTTTAAATTCAGTTGCTCTGTTCAGGTAAATGTCTCCCTATTCCATTTTATATTCTACAGTGTGTGCCTGACACAAATTTCTCGAGTGTTCAGGGCAACCTCTGATATTGAACTCAGATGTAACTGCAAAACCTTGGTTTGTCTTGTGGAAAAGCATCATTGACACCCATGCCCCCCAGGTGCAGGCCCTTCTTCAAGGTTTTTGGCTTCTCGTAAATAAAAACATTTTAGGAGCTTGGGAATTTTTTTTCCAGTTGAGCTTTTGTAAACCCATCGGGTTCAGAGACTCTCCGAGCAAGCGTGACCCATTGCAAACTGTGGGCAATAGACTTTAGCGCTGCTGAAGAAATATAATCTGAATACACTTTCGACTAGTACCGAGTGTCATAATACCCACTTTGACAGCACAAAATCAATAGCGCCCAAGACTGCTAGGTGGTGCATATCAGTGCATATCAATTTTCTCTTATCCTAGTATTTGAAAGAAATGGTGTATCTGTCGTAAAGAAAATGGTTATGCTTTGTTAGTACAATATCCATAATTCAACCTTAGTCTGGTCCATAACCTGTCCTTATATATGAAGGATTTTTCTTTTCTTTGTTAGTTGTTGCCTCACAGGGAGAAGGTCCCGGGATTGAATCCAGTGTGGAGTTTGTATGTTTTCCCTGTGCCTGTGTGGGTTTTCTCTGGGTACTCTGGTTTTCTCCACATAGTCGGCAGGCCTAACCCTGCCCTGTGTATGCATATCAATTGGGGGGCACTCACAAGACACTGATTTGTGCTCAGTCAACCTTCCCTGTGTAAATAAAGGTTGATGAATAAGTAATATTAATTATGAATCATTATTCATATTATTATTCATTCTCAATCACATTTATGACAGTTTTTAATGACAGCCAGTGTAATCTACTCATTGCCTTTTTGAAATTTGATAATGCTTTAAGCTTTGCTTATAGACTGTATATAACCCATTTATAAAAGGTTTGTTAGCATTAATAAACTATTATATGTTTAGCTGACAGGGATTCTTTGTTTATTTATCAACATTAATGGATGTGTTAATAAGGCCTGCTGTTCAAGATTTACATGCGCTTAAATGTCCTGGTAATAAACAGTTTAAGAATGTTTTCATCTGTGAGTTCGATCACATTTCGATTGGGCAGCCTGGAGCCCCCGTAAGATCTGCAACTGTTCAGCAAGGCTCTTAACCCCGAATTGCTCCAGGGGGCATTTTCCCTGCTTAATCTAATCAACTGTAAGTTGCCTCAGGAATAAAAGTGTCCGCAAAAAAACTAATTATTGTTGAAAGTTGTAATGATATTGTATAAGTTGCCTGCCTTCAGAAAGAGGAGAATCTCTCTTTCACTGGATTACAATAACCACACAAATCAGATACATATTTAAGAATTTCCAAAGACATACAGGTTAGGCTGATTGGAGAGTCTAAATTGCCCTTGGGTATGAGTGTGTAAGTGAATGGTGTGTGTGCCCTGCGATGGACTGGTGACCTGTTCAGGGTGTATTCCTGCCTTTCACCCAATCTATGCTGGGATAGGCTCCAGCCCCCCTGCGACCCTGTTCAGGATAAGATAATAGATGGATGGATGGATATTTAGATATGTAGGCAGAGGTGTACTGTGATATAGAGATGTAGGCAGAGGTGTACTGTGATATAGAGATGTACAGTAAGGTTAAACTATTAATTCATATTTCCACAATAAATATTAATCTTATATTGAAATGATCACAATACTCATTGAACCATCCAATTTAAATGTCATTAAAAACTAAACCATGGATTTCATCCACCAAAATAGAACAAATGAAAAATAGAAAAATGAACCCTGAAAAAAACAATGTGCAATAAAGCCTGCCAATCAATGTTTTCTGAAGAAATAATTAGAGAAGTAGATAAAGACAAGGCTGAGAATTTGGAAAAACCTGCTTTTACAGAAGTCTTGTGAAGGTCCATTGGCAAACTGAATTCACCACAGGATTCTTTTAAAAAGAGATCTGTCATTAACCAGTAAGCCGGAGAAATGTAGCACTAAAAGTATAATACCTATAACTTTATCTAATGTATTGGGCTCTTTTCTAATTACATTGGCTGCAGATATCGGCCCACAATGTCACGTGCTGTATGACATTTCAAATAAGTCGGAGTTTAGTGATCGAAGGGAAGCTAGCGACAGCATTATCACCGGGTAGTGATCTGCGACGAAGCGCACTGTATATCTAACGTGTGTGACTCCCACAGTAATGAAACTGTTCATACTTGTGTCTCGACCTTTCACATTAGTCACATACAGTCCATTCTGCGGCCCGTAGCGTAGTGGTTAAGGAAATGACTGGGACACCACAAGGTTGACGGTTCCAATCCCGGTGTAGCCACAATAAGATCCGCACAGCCGTTGGGCCCTGGAGCGAGGCCCTTAACCCCGCATCGCTCCAGGGGAGGATTGTCTCCCGCTTAGTCTAATCAACTGTACGTCGCTCTGGATAAGAGCGTCTGCCAAATGCCAATAATGTAATGTAATGTAATGCTTGTCTTTGCGCCTTGTGTTGTATGTGACAGGTCATATGGCGAGACAGGTCCTCCCAGCTGAGCGGCCCTCCGAGCACCTATCAGACTCGGCGGTGTTGACCCGGCGAATCGTTTCGCCTGTGATGCGCTATTAGCCCTGTCTGCGTTCCGTCGCCAAAGGGCTGATGAATCAAAATTAATGAACGGAATCCAGGTCAAGCTGCCAAGTCGTGGTCCTCTGATAATTCTCACTGAGCTACTTAAAGGATGCAAAATGCAAATGGAACACTGTAAGCAGACTGTAACACCCTACGCCCAGTGTACGTTTTAATCCATCCATCCTCATACAGTATTCCTCAAAATGAGAAAACTGAGAGTGACATACAGCGCTGTGCAGAAGTCTTAGGCACCCGAGACTTTATTATATATCTATGTTTATTTTTGTGTGTGTGTAAGTATAAAAGAACACATTTGAGATTTCCAAATATTCATTTTCCAAAAGATTTAATTTCTACAGAGACATTTTTGTATTTAATTTTAAAAAAGTAACATATTACTGTAAGCAATTGACTACTTTTTACATAAACACTTGATCAAGGCTGTCTGAGATCAGAAGCAAGGAGCCAACCAAAGTCTGCAGAAGAACTGTGGCAAGTTCTCAAATATGCTTGGAACAATTGTCTTATAGAACTGCAGGACAGCGTTAGCTATCTCAGAGATGTGATGCTGTTTTAATGCCGAAGGGTGGTCACAAAAAATAATGATGTGATTCAGTTTTTGAATCTGTCAACTATTCTGTTGACTAAAATGTAATGTAAAATGTATAGTATGTTTATTTAGGACCTTTCATTGAATTATTTTTGAAAGAATCTTATCTGTACAGAATGTTAAACAGATTTAGCACAGTACTGTATCTTACATGTATACAGTGAGTGAGCCAGTCGTGACTAATGTAATCACAAAAAAACCCAGCTCAAATACTAAGGGTGAATGTCTCGCAGCAGTTGTGCCAAGACTTTTTCGAAGGATACTTTTTCATTAAAATAAGCCCTAGGAAAGAACAAGTTGTAATTTCATACTTACCCAAAATGAAATCCGTTTCATTTCGGCATAGTGGCACAGTAAGCATGGCTAACACCGACTGGCTGCATAATTTTGTATAAACGAGCGCAATACTTTAATATAATACGCCTTCATTACGTATGAATAATGCATGCCTCTTGAGCATCTCTGTGGATATCACGGGCATTAGCATGTGTTGAAGAACACTGCAACTTTATGAATGAAAGTTAACAAAGAGCTCACTTTCCTGTGGAAGAAATGAATGTAGACGTACAGTAGATGAAGAATAACCTGAATGCACTTTTCAGAAAAGTTTTGCCGCGGATATATTTGTTCAGTATCCTTTCACTTTTATAGACATAATAATACATTTGACCATCTCTTCTAATGTGTGGGTAAAACTAAGAGAGCAGCAGGGCTGCCCAACCCTCTTCCTGGATATGAGGCCGCCTATAGCCTAGTGGCTAAAGTGTTGCTATAATAAGATCCATGCAGCTGTTGGGCCCTTGAACAAGGCCCTTAACCCAACACCCAAAGCTCCAAGTGGTTTTGGCCCCAGCTTGGTCTAATGAAATGTAAGCTGCTTTGCATAAAATCATCAGCTAAATAACTGTAATGTAATGTTATGGTATCAACCTGTAGGTTTTCACACCAACTTCAACGAAGCACACCTCATTCAACAGCTATTGTTGAACTGCTGATTGCTACATAGAATCAGAAGTATCAAATTAGGGTTGAAATTAAAACCTACAAGATAGCAGATCTCCAGGAAAACGGTTAGACAGTCCTGTAATAGAGAACTGCAGTAGTAACCAAAATAACCAGGAATTCCTTTTAAAACCTGTACTATTCTGTGTAGCATATGTTAAAAAAAAGAAATGAATACTGGATTAGTGTTGTTTTATGTTGCTAGATGCTAGAAACACACTGTACGGTATCTGGTGAGACTGATGCGTTACGCCTCATTTGCGGACAAACCTGCAACAGAACTCTATACATTATTGGTGACAAGCTGACCCACAATGAATGCACGGGAAGAAGATTTCCTAGGAACTGAACCGCGGCCCAAAGTGTAAACACGATCCGTCAGAGCCGAAGTCAGCGAGATTATACTTGGGCCACAAAGGATTGATAATAATTGATAAAAAATGTATGCACAGCTCAAAATATTTGACTTAGCAGCCAGTGATTCATAACAGCCAAGACATGATCCCTCCCGTGAGTTATTACTGCTTATGCTCTCGGCTGCCTTTATTCTCTCTTAGCCAATCCTCGTATCTGGGAATAGCGGGTGGATTCATCAGGCCGAACAGACCAGCCTCGTCTCCATACACAATGGAATATATAACGGAAAATATTGAAAGCAAACCACGACACTGTAATCACAACTGAATAATCTCACTATACTACAAGTTATGTAATATTATATTGTTTGCGATCACAATCATTTTCAAACAAATAGGATAGAAATACAATAGAAAACATATTAGAACAAATTATTTTCTGGGGTGGCCTGGGGCCCAATTTTAAATCTTTTCATGGGGCCCAAAACCCTTGGTGGTGCACCCCTGCCTACACCCTTCATTCTACACCCTACAGGTCTACACCATACACACTACACCCTACACTCTACACCATACACACGACACCATACACACTACACTCTACACCATACACACTACACCCTACACTCTACACCTACCTCTACACCATACACACTACACCCTACACTCTACACCTACCTCTACACCATACACACTACACCCTACACTCCAAACCTACCTCTACACCATACACACTACACCCTACACCATACACTCTACACCCTACACTCTACACCTACCTCTACACCATACACACTACACCCTACACTCCAAACCTACCTCTACACCATACACACTACACCATACACTCTACACCTACCTCTACACCATACACACTACACCCTACACTCTACACCTACCTCTACACCATACACACTACACGCTACACTCTACACCTACCTCTACACCATACACACTACACTCTACACCATACACACTACACCCTACACTCTACACCTACCTCTACACCATACACACTACACCCTACACTCTACACCTACCTCTACACCATACACACTACACCCTACACTCCAAACCTACCTCTACACCATACACACTACACCCTACACTCTACACCTACCTCTACACCATACACACTACACCCTACACTCCAAACCTACCTCTACACCATACACACTACACCCTACACTCTACACCTACCTCTACACCATACACACTACACCCTACACTCTACACCTACCTCTACACCATACACACTACACGCTACACTCTACACCTACCTCTACACCATACACACTACACTCTACACCATACACACTACACCCTACACTCTACACCTACCTCTACACCATACACACTACACCCTACACTCCAAACCTACCTCTACACCATACACACTACACCCTACACCATACACTATACACCCTACACTCTACACCTACCTCTACACCATACACACTACACCCTACACTCCAAACTTACCTCTACACCATACACACTACACCCTACACTCTACACCTACCTCTACACCATACACACTACACCCTACACCCTGCACCATACACACTACACCCTACACTCTAAACCTACCTCTACGCCATACACACTACACCCTTCACTCATACACCCGACTGCCCCTCTGGCTCACTCTTGAACCCTTAGCCGCAGCAGCTCCCATTAATTGCCTGGGTGACAGGAGTTCTGTCAGAGCCGACTGTGGGAAGAAGTCCCCCAAACACAGCTGCAATCAGAGGCGGAGGGCCTGGCCGCTGACCTGAGGCAGCTAATACACCCCCGCATTAAGATCTCATGGAAACCGGAGTGAATGCTCACTGCTAACACAAGGCCACAGCAGCTGAGGCCTGCTTGCCTGGGCTTCCTTGGTTTTGGGGGGAATTAAGCTGTAATCGTTTCCGATATTTCAACGAATATTTACACATTAAAAACAAGCTGTCACCCCTTTCATTCGAAGGATAGAGAGAACAACTGATCAGTTTACGTCGCAATAAAAATGTAAAACTGTTATGTCAACGTTCCCAGTGGTTAATTATCGATTAGCTATTCCAGCTATTCGATACTGTAGATCACTTTTTGCAGGACTGACATCCTGTTATTTTCTCATGGGGAACTGCAGTCATTAACATTGACTGATGGAAAATGGCATGATCTGGGCATTTCTGAATGCAGTAATTGGGTTTAGGTACACCATTATTTGGCAGTACAGCAATAAGGATATAATCCCCAGCTTTAAAAATCAAATCATAGTTATGTTGGCTAGTTTAATGTCTAATAGATGGAAAAGCAAAAATTATGCACACACGTACACACACACACACACACACACAAACACATATACACACGCACACACATGCACACATACACACACACAATGGATAAGCATCCATCTCAGTCTACAGGTGGGGGTGTAAGTCTTCATTTATAAGCTCATCAGACTGGAGTGTTTATTTATCGTTCCCCTGTGAACACCTCTGTCTTAATGACCATTATCATCTTCTGTAGTACTGTCAAGGACTGTGTGAGTTGTGTTTGTGTGTGCGTGTGTGTGTGTGTTGTTTGTTTCCCTGTTTGCTTGCCTCTCTCTGCCTTTGTGTCTATCCATTTATTAGAGTGCAATGTCTCAAATGGACAGACAGCATGTGTAACATACCGATTTTTTAGACCTCTGTGTCATTTGACAAGAGGCAGAGCCCCTGCTGTTCTTCATGGTGATGGTGAGAGGGTGACGATAAAGATGATGAAGATGACAATGATGATGACGATGACGATGAGTATTACTATCATTATCGTTGCTGTTGTTGTTGTTGTTGTTCCTGTTGCTGCTGTACTGTGATTTCATTTGTATTTGCCACCAGTTCACTTGCAAAACCAAGACTTAAGAAATACAGCCCTTTGCTTTTCCAGGCAAACTCTTCTGGGGTGATTTTCTTGAAGAGTGATGCATCGAGGCTTAAGAAATTAATATTAAAAATACATTTGACGAAGCGTCCATTTCTCTAGAAATTGGATCCAGCAAAAACAAAAGCTATAGCTTCTTTCCCAGAATATAGATTTTAGTGTGTTTTATTTTATTTATTTATTATTATTATTTTACCTGGGTGAACTGTAACTTAGCCAGCATGATTAATGGAATTCCCATGCAGTTGGCCCCTTTGTAGCAGGTGATTTAATACTATAATAATCCTTCACTATATTGCGCTGTGGTTTCCGGACCATTAGAGGACCACTGCAGGAGTCCAGTGAACACAAACACCTAATTTAAAACATATTGCAGCTAGCACATTGGGGGATATCCACCAAAATGTAATTTCTAAAGCCATCACCAAAGATGAATGGAAAGTTTTAACGTCAAAGTCTCACAATATTTTCCTTGCTCTCGTTACCTTTTCAAAATTAAATATTTATTGTTCGCACCCACTACAAATATTGCTTACCAAATATTTATCAAACATACAGTGACCCATGAGCATAACTTGTGTTGAAATAAAATGTGCAGTATTAAATTCAAATGATATTCTGCTTTGGAAAAACGCATTTAAAAAATAGAATTCTGGTTTTATTGAAAGTGATTTTTTTATTTGTATTTATTCTTTAATCGTAGTTGATAACACTGGAAAGGAGAGCATTGGTATATTTCGGGGGAGTCAATCTCCTCACCACTACCCTCTCAAATTTGGGTTGCAGGTACAGATTACAGTATTTCTCCAGTCAGCCGGCCTCCTCAGATATTGGGTCAGTCCTCCGAAGCGCGGCGATTGTACGACAGGACTCCAGTGAGAAAATCACGCGGCATCATTGATATCTTACCCTATTTTATCCTGTTTTTCATCTCAGTCTCGAGATGCTCATTACTTGCAGGCGCTACCCCGGCTTCCTCCGCATTCCGTTGTCACGGCAGAATATCTCCGAGGACGACACCGTCATCGATCACGACAGGCAAACGAGCGGCGGGGGGGGGGGGGCGGCGCGGCTAATGAACGCGCTAACGCGGTGTTAAATTCCCGCGAAAGCCCCCGAGCCAATGGGTGTTCGCGAGGCGCGTACCTGGGGACCGCGGGAAGACGAGTCGGAAGCGCGGAGGAAGGACGAGCGGGCCGCACTTTAAAAACGAATTTAATTTCCCCAGGAGTCAACCTTCAGGAAGGAGAACGGGGCCTTGTCGGATGAGTCGGGCGCCGGGCGGAGGAGGCGCCTCCACCCGGGCCGCGCTCGCCTGCCGCGGCCGCACGGGGGGGGATTTGCATAATTGCGAGAAGCCCGACACGTCGACGCAGTCCCCCCGCATGAAAGCGGGGAGCACAGGTTATCGCTCTCCCTCAAGGAGCCTTATCGCGACACAAACTCCGGCAGAAACACTGCGCCGCGGAGATAGCGCCTTTGTTCCCGCCGCTGCTACTTCGCGGTCATGTGACATCTGAAGGGATATATTATTACGGCGCGGACCGTATCAGTTCTCGCCCGACACTTAATTTAAAAATGAACACAATAAAGGCCTCGCCTTTTATCGTCTGGCAGAAAGCAGGGAGGTATCAGATACCGGAGACCTGCTCCCGTGGATATTTGTTTCAGTTGAGAAAAAGTTTAAGTAGAAATAGGCACCACAGAGATTAAAACACGGTGAAATTTTATGAAATTCATCTGCGCTTTCAGTACACTGACTGTTCAATATTTTTCCGTCTTTATAAATGTGATATATTTTGCGAGGTTTTTTTTAGAAAGATAGGCAATTTTCTCGAACTTCATTTTCGCAAGTTCTGTATTAAAGTGAAGAAATAAATAATGTAAGTGTTACTCGATATTGCCCGTTATTGTTGTTGTGTTGCCGTCGTTGTTTTTTTTGTTTTTTTTCTAGCACATTACTTTACATTAATTGCAGCTGTCAACCTTGAAGGTAGGTGTGGATAAAACCAAGCTGCCAAAATTGTTATTTTCAGTCACGTAGAAAGTGGGAGAATCGTAATTCCACTGTCGTGCGGGAGACGGTAGGAACTCCAGCACGAGAGGATCAGTGCCGATCTGCGCAAGCCTTTCAATCACGATGTCACAGACGTGTCGTCTGGCAGCGAATGAGGTGACACCAGTACTCACACCACACTCACAACCTGGGACTCTCTCGGTGAGTGGAGCAATATCCTGAGCTCTACTGTCTGTTCCTGTGGAAATGCTAAACCTCAAGTGAACCATGAAATATGTTAGCTGCTTTTGTACATAGTCTCGCTAAACAACATTGCATTACATTATTGGGATTTGGCAGACGCTCATATCCAGGGCAATGTACAGTTGATTAGACTAAGTAGGAGACAATCCTCATCTGGAGCAATGCAGGTTTAAGGGCCTTGCTCAAGGGCCCAAAGGCTGGGCGGATCTTATTGTGGCTGCGCTGGGATTTCGAACCCCCGCCCTTGCCTGTCCCAGTCATTTACCTTAACCACTACAGGACAAGAAATGAAACCCAGTGTTTTGTTAAAGCTCAAAGTAATAACATAGCCAGCCACGTCGGCTGGCGGAAGTGGAACCCAATGGCGTCAAGTTCAAGGTCAAGTTCAAGTTCAAGTTACTTTATTTGTACCCGTAGGTAAATTTGTTTGCAGTCTTCTGCTGTTGTAGCCCATCCGACTCAAGGTTCGACGTGTCGTGCATTCTGAGATGCTTTTCCGCTCACCACAATTGTGCAGAGCGGTTCTTTGAGTTATCATAGCCTTTCTGTCAGCTCTGGCCATTCCCTGTTGACCTCTCTAATTAGCAAGTCGTTTCTGTCTGCAGAGCTGTCGTTCACTGGATGTTTTTCGTTTTTCCTCACCATTCTGAGTAAACTACAAAGACCGTTTCGTGTGAAAATCTCAGGAGATCAGCAGTTACAGAAATAGTCAAACCAGCCTGTCTGGCACCTACAGTCAAAATCACTGAGATCACATTTCTTGGCCATTCTGTACCCGTATCTACATGATGTTATGCATTGCACTGCTGCCACACGATTAGCTGATGAGTAATCGTATGAATAAGTAGGTGTGCAGGTGTTCCCTGGTCCTTAGTGAGTGTATAATATCTGTCATATATTATGTATCACTCTTAAGGCTTATCTGTGAAATAGTAGTAGTGAAGTGCTCGGTGTACATCAATAGGCTAAGAGGCAGCAGGCTAAGCCTTATATCACATGGGTCAGGGTTCAAAGATTACCGTTCGATCATCCCCTCCCCGCCACGATCCAGGAAGCCTGATGACATGTCTTGTATTATTGTCATGGCATTAAATATTCAGTTTGTTATTTCATCTTCTGGAAATATGTACGATATGTTATGCACCTTTTCAAGCTCCTCCAAGTTTTCTTTCCATTTGAGATCAATAAGACAAAGGTTGTTGCTGTTCTTGCTTTATTTTTATTTTTTAAATTTTTTTTACAATATCTGGACTTGACATCTAGACAGCAGGACTATTAATTAGAGCAAAAATAAATTATTCTCGATATGCAGTGTATATTCACTCCAAAATGAATATGCTAACATATCATTTATAAAACTGTCTGCAATGCATAACACAAATGGAAGCAATTTAAAATTAAAATAGGAGAAAAAAAACTGCAACTGCACAGCTAGTTGTATATACAGCATAAAGGCAGTTAGGAGAGAAATAATTCAGCGTACGGCGTAATGCACGACAAGGGTGGCCGAGAAAAGCTCTTTGAGAAGAAAACTGCTCAAGATGCAAAAAGTAATGCTAAGCACTTTTTTCAATTACTGCGGTTCAAAAAAAAAGGAAAGTTGGAGAAGTTGAAGTGTGTTAGAGGAGGGAAGAAACTGCTTTATTTCGGTAATAAGTACACTGCAGATGCACTTAACACTTTTTTTCTGGGAGCTCTAACAGCACAGATGTCATAATTAGAGCATTCCTCCTCTTAAATTCACCACCCAGACATTCCCAGTAGATATTGAGAAAAAGAATCATAGGCGATGCTCATGGCATACATTTTAATGGTGCATTTATCACCCATAACCCCCATGATTTGTTTTTTTTGAGGAAGGGGGGGGGCTTCACCTTTCTGAAGTTTGGCGAATGGTGAATGACACAATTAGTTTGCTCAGAAAAGAAATCACAAACTTTCGTGCTTGCTGCTGGCTGCGGTAGCCTTGCTGTATAACACTGTGTTGACATAACAGTGCCTGAGTGGTGCACTGAATCTGCCAGTGTGCAGGGCCTGCGTTGATCGATGGCCGTGCCATCCTACATCTCCCGTGACAAAGGAATATGAAGAAACCAGGCTTGATTGTAAGTAATGACTGTGAGATGGGGTTTAGTAGCGGGGTCTCTCTATTGTTACAGCAAAGGTGAAGAGGACAGTTTGATTTGTGTGCCTGTACGTAAACTCTCGGTCCCAGAAGAACCCGGGGCTCACAACAAGATTATACGGGTCGAGTTTCAAAAAGAGTACATGACAAAACCACCGTCTAAAAAATCGGTAGGAATGAAATGAGCGCTATTGAATTACCATTGAGGAAGCTATCCATCCCTGGGTGGGGATGGTGTGCTACAGGCCACCTCAATATGTACAGCACTGTAGAAATATGAATCGGAAATTCAGCCCTTCTCTCTTTATTAAATTCAGCAACTTCAGGGATGACTACATGATGTTGTTTGGGTTGCAATGCAGGCACCCTAATGGCTAAGGAAGTCATGTGATCGCTAAACTTAATGAATTAGAAATACAGGGTTATACATCACGGGACAGAAACAGAGATATATACAGCGCAGGATGGAGCATACACAAGTTTCCAGGTTTAGACTGACTTCAGACCGGAGTCAGAGAGTTTAAAAAATGTTTCCCTTAAAGATGTGCCCCTGTGTGGGACAAAGTCCCTGTGCTTTCATACTGCTGCCAACCTCCCCGTAAAAAGAAATACAAAAATATAATTAAAAATGTATGGAGGGAATCTGACTTCTTACAGCGCTGGTGTTCAGGGAGCACGCCCGCCTAAACTAGACCTTTCGTCTTGACCGAGGGCTGAAAAGTGGAAGGAGAAGAATCCGAAACTTTCATTTTCATCCGGAAGAGCGGGCCGATCCCGGGAGCCCCAGCTCCCCCTAATGAAGCGTGTTGATTAGGGCCGATGGAGAGGAGGGGGGGGGGGGGGGGCGGAGGGGCGGATTGGGGGGGGCGGTGGGGCTCCGCTCAGTCTGTCGCTGGGGAGGAACAGCTCTGAGAAGCCGCGCGGCTCCTCGTAGCTCCGCTCCGCCATGGCGTCCCCCCCCAGAGCCTCCCGTCTCTAACGGTATCTGTCAGCGCTTTGAACATTATGTGCATTTATTCCAACGGGGAATGCTCGCGGTATCACAGGACTAAAGTGCTGGATTTGCTTGTGCTTTAGAGAAAAAAAACGTAATTCAGACAGTCTGGAGTAAAAGGGTGCTGGGTGGGGGGGGGGACGGATTTATTTCCTGGAACATTTTCCTGCATTATACCTCCTGTTTCCTTCAAGACAGGTCCGGTAGGTTTTTTCTGGTGGTTTATCTTCTGAAAAAACCAATTTCTTTTTTTAGAAAGGAATTAATCAAAATTCACTGTGCACTGTTCGTCTGGAACCCAATGGTAGTGCACAACCTCCCTGCCCCAACAACACCCCCCCCCTGCCCCCCCCCACTCCCAACCCTAAAGAAACAGAAAAACAACAAACATAATACGTCCTACCATATTTGCATTCACAACCTGGAGGGCTGAGGGGGCGAGCACACAGATATGCAGGCAGCTCGCAGAAGCGTCGTGGGAAGAGCGCTCTGACAAGCACGACACGGCGACACGCGTGACGCCGGGCAGCTCCCGGGGCACCGAGGGCCCCGGCGGACGTCGAGCGAAAGCCGTCGCCATTTCTCGCGTTGCTTAGGAAACGCAGGCGCCGGTCTCCGAGTGCTTGCTGCGCACTGCCGCTCCTCAAGTGCAGAAGCGCCGCTGTGCGAGGATGAAACACCGTGATCGTTTACCGAGTACCGGCGCCGGATGAAAGAGGCTCACCGTCGCTGCGCTGAAGGTGAAATCGCATTCCGAACAGTGTCGAGGCCCCTCTGGGGAAAAAAACAAAGTGCGGACTTGTGTAGAGGTTGTCCTTTTCTCTGAACCTCCTCCTCGATCTCGCTCCCCGCGCGCCCGCGTCCTGTTGCTGAAGGTCATTAAGCATGCTGGAAAGATTTATTTTCTTCTGATGTCACACTCTCCAGCAATGGGCAGATGGAAACTTCTGGAAAGTGGGTCACCAGGTGTCTCCTCCCATTACCCATGGGAGTGTTCTGGTGGGAGCCCCGTTTGCACATAAAGTCCCAAAGCAGTTGGGCTCACAGTAGCCATCATATAGTGTTTACAGAGGGGCAACATTGGCCCAGAAGGTAAGAGCAGTCGCCTGGCAGTCGGAGGGCTGCCTGTTCGATCCCGCCCTGGGTGTGTCGAAGTGTCCCTGAGCAGAACACCTAACCCCCAATTGATCCCGACAAGTTGGTTGGTGCCTTGCGTGGCAGCCAATCGCCGTTGGTGTGTGAGTGTGTGAATGGGTGAATGAGAAGCATCATTTGTACAGCACTTTAGATAAAGGCGCTATAGAAATTCAGACCATTTACCGTTTACAGAGCAACTGAACAAGGTGTGAACACACCGTGGGATTCCCACTCCACCTTTCCAAACAGCTGCGGTGACCTTAAAATCACACGTCCTTCATGGTGTAGGCAAAGGATGATGGACATGCCAATTCACTGCAACAGCCTGCCGGGGGATTAGACTACATGCCGGTGGAGGAGAGATGAAGAGGTAGAGCACTGTTTAACGGGGCTCGCATGTTGACAGCTCTGCTTCAAAGCTCGAAGAATCCACGGACTCCGGCTAACGCTCCTGAGATTGACACAAGGAGAGCGAGAAAAGAGAATCTTTAAACAGCTTACTGTCCCAAACCTGTTTTTGATAGTGTAGCATCATTAAAAAATACTTCTAAAAAATACTTTTTTTAAAAAGTTCAGCTGATTCATTTGCTTATAAATGCACCTACCTATTAACCTTTTTCTGCTTCACTTGAAGTTCATAATTATTGCAAAAACTCTGATCTCTCTGTTTCATGTGTCTCAAAGTTGGCTGATGCTTTCTATGGCAAAGAAATGTTAAAAAACATCTGAGACATGGAGCATAAAACCTAAAGCACTAAAAATAAAAATTTTAAAGGCAGGCATCACATAGAGCACCATCAGTTAATTCATCTGCCCAGTTTCCTTCAAAAGGAGCAACCAACCTTCCCCGCATCTGAATTTAACCCAGAACTCATTACATTGCAACACCCCACAATGACATGGCATAAAATGAAGGCAATTAAGTACTAAAGGTGGACACAATTAAATTCCGGGCGAAACAGAAGTGGTTCAGAACTTAACACATTTGCATAGTCTTGACACATTTAACGACGATATGGTTTCGGTGCGAGCAGCCTCATTAAAATCATTTTAAAAGCAATCATCTCTGGTGAAGATGTTAGTTTTATGTGTTTTTTTCCAGTGTAGAGGGACTGGTCTTCCAGCTCAGAAATTGCCGGTTCCCCAGTTGTAGCCCTTGAGGAACGCACCTCCCCTGAACTGCCTCAGTAAGTATTCAGTGGTATAAATGGATTGTGAAGTAAATCACGCTTGAGAAGAGAGTCTGCTAAATGCCTGAAATGTAATGTCATTTGAAGTGCCCAGAGGTAACGCTGCTAAATTAAACTAAACTGGGACCTTGCTGTATTATCCTTATTGCCCTACTCGTTAATCACTGGGTTTAGCGCGATCATCGTTCTGACGATGACTGCTCAAGCATGTTTCCATTAGACCTCATCTGACTCAGGATAGCTACCATCACGCTCTTGTTTAAGACCAAATCTCATTGACGTCTTGCTTTCATGCCGAAGATCGCATGTCCGTGAGTCATAACCGGTCAAGAATGGAAATGTATTCGGAATTGAGGAAGAAGAAAAATACCATGTATGTTTCTTTCTCATTCACATGCAGGAGCAAACAGTAGCCAAGTCTCCCCATGTTTCCGGAAGGTTCTCCTAATTTTCCTTGGAGCTTCTCCAGGATGTTTGTTCCCCCCCCCGGTCCCAAGCAGGACTCCACTGCCCCAGCTGCTGTGGTCCATGTGGAACAGGTTACAGGAGAAACAGGAGGACCATATGGGCCCCAAATTGATCTCCTGGAAAAGCTCGTGTTCATTCTGCTCTTAGTGCAGAATGTCATTCTGTGCCCTTGTGGTCCCGTGCTCTGCTCAATGACACATTCCGCTGTGAGTTACGTATTCATGAGAATGTCATGCACAACCTAATTATAACCGTGAATCTGAGATGTAGGGTTGCGTTTGTGGTGGAGTTGGTGGTGTAGCACTTCCACCATCAATCTTTGCCATCGATCATACTTCCAGTACAAGCTCGCTCAGGTTACTGCCCATGAAATACGGCCCGGCAGGGTGCCTACCGTGTTCTATAACTGTCTCTGCCTCCCTCTGGTTGACGAGTCCAGTGAGCAATTTCTTCCTGTGAGACACTTGAAGCAAGTGATGTCACAAGTGATGTCACAAGTGACCTGAGACAGGAAGGAGTATAAATAGAAAGCGGTGACACAGCCGTAAGCCTGTAAGCCTGTAGCATCACTTCCTTACAGAGCTGTAAGCCTGTGAGGGTGAAGGGGTAAGATATTGTTCAGGTCAGGGCCTCCCTAAAGCGAGGGTCCCCTGGAGCAGTGTGGGCCAGGTGTGGTGAGAGCTTGTGGATAATATGTGGGTACACACACACACACACATACACACAACAAACCCACACACACACACATGCATGCACACACACGAACACACATGCACAAACAGATATACACACACTTATGCGCACACACAGACAAACACACATGCACACACACAGACACATGCACACACAACAAACACACACACACAGACATGCACACACAACTTGCACGCATCCACATGTGCACACGCATACAAACACCCACACACACACACACACCCACATGTGCACGCACACACACACAAACACACACCCACATGTGCACACGCATACAAACACCCACACACACACGCACGCACCCACATGTGCACGTGCACACACACAAACACACACCCACATGTGCACACGCATACAAACACCCACACACACAAACACACACCCACATGTGCATGCACACACACACACACACACACACACACCCACATGTGCACGCACACACACACCCATCTTGCACTGCCCACCTCCTAAGGGCAGAGACCGGTGCTCATCCCATGGACCATGCCTTGTTCTGTAGAGACTGCGACAGGCCCCGGGGCTGATACGAGTCGATTCTGAGTGCAGTACTCCATCTCCCATGATGCATTGACCTGCCCCAGCAGGAAGCCATTCAGCACACAGTCCCTGCCCAGCACGTTCCCAAACCCACAGTATTTTTAACCTGCACTCAGGGCTCTCCATCTCTGTACGCACACCTGACTCTGCATACCGTATGCAAGAGTTCATTTCTGTTTACCCAGCTAAAATCCAGCCACAAGCAACTAGGTTTTTACAAATCACTTACAGTAACCTGGATATACTGAGACGAGCAATTCAATATGCTAAATGATAAAGCACCTGAAATGGTCACACCTGGGTTTTTGGCAAGGTAACACATGACCGTGTTGTACAGAAACTGGCAAAGACATTTTTTTAATGATAACAATCGAGTCGCTGACCTTTGCATTTTAGGTTAACATTTACGTTCACACAAGTTTACATTTCACATTTACATTGAAAATATCCTTAGTCTCACTTAGGCACAGCTAAACACACAGATACAAACTGTGTGTGTGTAAAAAGTTCCAGCCTCTACATACACAAAATGACATGATTATACACATGCCCACTCCAGCTTTTAACAGAGGCTGTTATCCAGAGCAACATATTGCACTTCTTTACATCATCACACCAATGGGGGAATCAAGCTGACAACCTTTGAATTACGAAGAGTAGGTCCCTAATTATTATGCTACACTACCGCCCATGTACATACGTATGTGCACACGTGTGTGTGTGTGTGTCTGTCCAGGCATGTATGTGTCGGTGCACATGTGTCTGCCTGTGTGTGCGTGTATGTTTGTGTGGGTTGTTCTTTTGAGCATTTCGCATTAGAGTACACAACCGAAGAGGGTCTCAAAGACAACGATAAAGTTTATGTACTGTGACTAACAACTGCCTGCCTAGTTAACGGGCCAATAACAGCGCTACTGATGTGAACGGCGTGGTATACAAGGTGCAATTCAGATGCAATTCCAGCACATTCATTAAAGCTCTTCAAAGACTGCACTTGCCGCGTTCTTGCACTCATACGTGGAAATACGAGGTTATGTCTTCTCTCCTGAGACATGTCAATGACAGCGAGAAAGCTTTGAGTGTGGACAGAAACGCATAAGGAGATAACATGGTTTTTCCTTTCAACCAGCTGCCAGTTAACCCTTGTGTTGTGAAAATTGACCTGCCGCAATGTTTAACGGCAGAGAAAACTCCCTAAATGATGTTTTTTCAACTTCAAATTTGATGACAAAGTTTCTGATGAGTGACAGGTTGTTTCTTCATGCAAAATAGATTTTGGGGTTTAAAATTCAATAAAGCTGCTTTATTTTAGAGGTTTAGTGAAAGCAGATCATTTTTTACCCTTAGGACAATGGGAGTTAAGACAACACAAGGGTTAAGGCTTTAAGGAGTAGATTATTTAGCCGATCACTGAGTTAAATGAACCACTGGTGCCAAGAATACCCGGAAAACCAGCAGACATTGTGGCCCTCCAGGACTGGAGTTTGACCAGTGCTATAAAATAAAGTTTCCACCCTCTGCTTTATGCTATAGGATAAAGAAACTCCATTTCTGGATTTCACATAAAATTCTGCTCCTCCTTATTTAACTTCTCCAAACAATTACGTGATCTGACTTTCAACTGAATTTAACGAGCTAGATCTATTGCTAAGACCATGAACGATTATGGTTCCTACATCTTATATTTTACTGCGGTCTAATCTGCAAGTGAATCACAGTTGTTAAATACAGCTGATTACCTAATTGAGCCAGCATAATTTGGGTAATTGGTCTGAAATGGCCTTACCACCCTGAAGACACCCAATCTTGTCAGATCTTGGAAGCTAACTGGGGTCAGGTCTGGTTTGTACTTGGACTGGAGACTGCTTGGATAATTGGCAGCGTTGTACAAATGGAAATGGACCTGTAACCTAAAGCTTGTATGGTAGGTTTGATTCCCAGTTAGGGCTCTACAATCTGTGAAGAAAGGGTTCTAGAAGGTTCCTCTGTGTCTCCTCGGTGGAACCCTATCTAATGCAGGGGTTCTTTCTTGGACAACACGGTTAGATCTGGGTGCTTTAATGCTTACCATGGAGGTGTCCATAACTATATAAATATGATTCCCCTATGGAGACAAGCCAAACCTTTAGTGTACTGTTGTACCCTTGAGCAAGGTACTTAAGGTGAATTGCTTCTGTAAATACACAGCGGTATAGATGGGTCCTATATAAAAAGGCAGTATAAGTCTGCCAATAGAGTAACGTAATAGAAGTTGATATCCTACTAATACCTGACAGTTCTCTCCTGTACCCTGTAGTGGAAATGAGACTCTGGTCTTAATCTCAAGGACTAAATATTCTGCTATGCTGACAACTACACGGCAAGGGACATTCAATAAAAAATACAATTATAGTTTGTGGAATATTTTCACCGTAATGTCCTCCAAGATACTTGTTGTAGGAATTTGTAAAAGTAAAAAAATTTAGGTCAAAAACAATTTATTACCAGTGCAAAATAATCTTTCTTACACTATGGGACATACTGGGTAAAAGCAAGGGAGGGAAATTACAAAGTAGTGTTGTTTTGGTATGCCACACCTGAAATATTCCTGTCCCTGATTGGGTGACAGGCAAACAAGCGGACATTGTTATATACTGTATGTGGTGTGGAGGGAAACCAAATGGTCATCGTTACCAAGGTATGCCAATCAGCTCCCGACTCATACAAATATAAATACAGTAAGTCCAAAGCGACTTACAGTTGGGAAGACTGAGCAGCGGACAATGCCCCCCAGAGCAATGCGGGGTTAAAGGCCTTGCTCAAGGGCCCAACAGCTATAAGTATCTTACCGTGGCTACACCAGGGCTACACCGGGGCTTGAACTACCAACCTTCCAGGTCCCAGTCATGTACCTTGACCACAAGGCTACAGGCTGCCCCCATTGATCGCACTGGCCTCCCCCTAGTGACGTAGTCATCACAACGCTTTGTTCGTAGGTTGATTTCATTAGTTAACCATCCAAGAACACTGAAGCACAAACTGTATTTTTTTTCCTACACTTTATTATGTCAACAAAAAAAAAAGGAAAAAAAAGACAATACATTTTCCTCCCGTGTCTCGGGAGGATACGAAACCCAGAAAGGGAAGTGCAGTCAGAGACAGGTCAGAGGTCTGATCCGGCAGACCCCGTTCCCTCAGAGCGCCCTCAGAACTCCCTCACGTCCGTGCCCTGGGGGCCGGGACCCCAGGCACGGTCACGCGTGGACGGGGTCTCGGCCACGGATCACACCGCTCGCTCTGGCAGGAAATGCATCACCTCCCGCCGAGTTGGCTCCAGTCCCTGCTTCGTTGCGGAGATAGAAAAAAAAAGCAGCGGGAGCAGGAAGTGAATTTCACTGTCCTACATTCGCTACATCAAAACACACTACAAGTGAAGGAACAATTAGCGTCCCCGTTTTTTAATCAGGACGGCCACGTCAGGAGCTTGATATCGCCTCGCGAAATGGGGTCGCGCAACGGAAATGGGGTCGGCCAATGAAAATGACGAGGGCTGTGTGGTCAAATACGGTTAGGGAGGAGGAGGGGGAGCGGAAGAAGAAGAAGAAGAAGAAGAAGAAGAAGGAGGAGGAGAAGGAGGAGGAGAATGGGCAGTATGTTTTTACTCTGATTGACTAAATGTGATTTAAATTTGTCTTAATTAAACTTACAATAGAATTGAACAAACACTAAACATTTTATTGGGTTGCTAAGAACCCGCAGGACTCAGTCTTTGTGAATAAACACGTCCGCCATCTGAGCCCACCTCGGCTGGTTTCTGACAGAGGTCCAGTTTTGTGGCCATTCAGGTGAGTCATTCAGCGTTCTCTCTCCCTCTCTCTCTCTCTCATACTCTCTCCCTTCAGTACCTTATTCTCACAGTGCATCGCTCACCAAAGCTCACACACATGATAGCTCATATCCTATTGCCACCCAATGTCACGTTTCCTTTCTGAACCAATGTAGCTTACACACAACATAAACCTTCGAGCATGTCCTGAAATAAATATGCAATTCAGTAAACATACCGGATTATGCGGTTAATCATGATATTATCTGTGCTGTAATAACAGTAATATAATGGGACTAGATTCTGAAAAGCAGCATTAGTGCTGCGGCTTCACGCAGACTGTGACATTCAGACAATAACCTCTGTAGGTGTAAAAAATTAATTAGCAGGGCAGGCTGCCAAGCAGGAAACGCATGGGCAGCAGACACAATGACACGGAACGTGTCTTTTGGTTTCACGGTTTTGTTCAGGCGGTGGCCATCAGGTATGCCGTATATTTACGGAGCGTTTAAGGTCCTGTTTGGAGAACATGTTGTAATCATTAGCTCACCCTAACATCCTAACATACTAATTTGAGTTGTGACTGGAATTGTCCCCCCCCCCCCCCCCCCAACACACCACATGGCCTTGTTTCCTCCAAAGCAAAGGTGCTTATAGTAACAGATGGAATAATTAAACAATGAAATGCATATCTATTTATGCGTATACCGTGTATAAAGAACAGTGGTGATACCGCACCGCTTGTCTGTCACTCTCTCTCCTCTCTTCCTCTCTTCCTCTCTGCAGTGCCTCATTCTCACTGTTTGACTCAAACATGCTCACACATACTCTAGGTCATATCCTTTTGCCACACAGTCATATTTTCTCATTCACTTTGTCTCCTCTCACTTCCTCGTGCTGTGTGGGGGCGATGGGGCGGCCTGTAGCGTAGTGGTTAAGGTAAATTACTGGGAGACGCAAGGTCGGTGGTGTAGCCACAATAAGATCCGCACAGCCGTTGGGCCCTTGAGCAAGGCCCTTAACCCTGCATTACTCCAGGGGAGGATTGTCTCCTGCTTAGTCTAATCAACTGTACATCGCCCTGGATAAGAGCGTCAGTCAAATGCCAATAATGTAATGTAATGTAATGATGGGTTTCTCTGCCTTTGCCTTTCATAATCAGAGATGAGTCAGTGGGGCGAGGGGCAGGAACAGAGTTTTGGCGAGGAGGGGTGGACAGGCAGGAGGACTGGAGCGGGGCTGGACACAGACGGGCAGGGTGGGCAGAAGAACAGAGGCAGGGGCGGGACGACACGGGACAGGAGATGGGAACTTGGGACAGGCAGGAGGCTGGAAGGTAATGAACACAAGCAGGAGCGCAGGGCACACGACGATCTGGCACAGAACAGGGAAACAGGTGAGCTTATATGCAGGACTTCTGACAAGACAACAAGGAACAGGTGAGACAATTGAAACAGAGGACATACAAATATGGTGCATGGACACGTAATTGGGGAAACTGGGAATAAGTCCAAAAATCCAAATCCAGAAAACACATAGAAATGAATAAACCAGGAAGTGAATCATCACACAGGGACACGGGATGTGACAGGGGTCAGATGAATCCTTGTCAGATGAATCCTTGTGTGATTTCTGATTATTTGTCCACAGACCGCTGCTTTTCCAACGAGGAGGGATTTGACTGAAACGTCTGCGCCTAGCAACACGGCAGTCGTGCAATCAGGCCATTACATTCTCCCCCCCCCCGGGAGCAGCTCAAGACCACGGAGACGCGCTGAGAAAATGGCATCTTTCACAGCGATGTCCCTCGCCTCCTACGTATGCCACTGACCCACATGCAACGTGCCTGCAACACTGTCAGGCTTGATCTGATTTCATCTGGCTGTTCTGTGGTTGCCAGCACCGCTGTGAAATCCTCGCAAGCAACCAAGAATCTAACTCCCCTACACGAACGTTCAATAGCTAAGTACCAAAAAGCACTGTTCAGTCTCACTTTATTACATAAAGTACAGAAGTGCAGTGTACTTAATCATATAATGCACCTGTTACAATATGGTGTAAAATCCTCAGACGCAACCTTCAACATGAAGAGTCAATAGCTAGGTATCAAAGAACACTGTTCAGTCTCACTTTATTACATAAAGTACAGAAGTACAGTGTACTTAATCATGTAATGCACGTATTACAATATGGTGTAAAATCCTCAGACGCAACCTTCAACATGGAGAGTCAATAGCTAGGTATCAAAGAACACTGTTCAGTCTCACTTTATTACATAAAGTACAGAAGTACAATGTACTTAATCATGTAATGCACGTATTACAATACAGTGTAAAATCCTCAGACACAACCTTCAACATGGAGAGTCAATAGCTAGGTACCAAGAGGGACTGTTCAGTTGCACTTTATCACATAATTACAGTGTATTTTATCAAATAATGCACGTATCACAAGTATGCTGAAAGCTGTCATTAGGCACATTAGCTGTCAAGAGGTACTTTATTAAATTTTTATCGAGATGTTTATATATAATTACTCAGGAATGTATTGTGAAGATTGACATAAAAATGTGCACATAAATTCTGACATAAATTCTATACTAGTATCTAGGACTTGCAGATGTTTATGAAGATGAAAAGTTGGAAAAGTAATTAAGAAAGTCAGTACTCCTTATGTATTGAATAAACAAGAAATGACAATTATCAATTAGCAATCATCTCTTTTATCGGTGTAATGTCATAACATGCTGCTGATGTAATGCCGTAACTTACTGTTGGTGTAATGTCTTGGCACAAGTGTTTGGATTGGAATGAACATTAATATGAACATTAATTAAGGGGCATCATCCCATACTTTCTGATGGCTTTATAAAGCAATATACATTTTATATAGAGTGTGATCGACAGGCCAACATCATTGAGGCATGAAGGCACAGTTGTGTTGGTATGAAGTGCAACATTCGCAGTATTCCACCTACTTATCCAACAGCTCATCCCTTAGGGCAGCTTACACCCTAGTGCAGGGGTAGGCAACCCTGGTCCAGGAGTACCACAGTCAGTCCAGGTTTTTGCTCTATCCAAACCTGTGACTACATAACTGGATACATTATTACATTATTGGCATTTTGGCAGACGCTCTTATCCAGAATGACGTACAGTTGATTAGATTAAGCAGGAGACAATCCTCCCCCTGGAGCAATGCAGGGTTAAGGGCCTTGTTCAAGGGCCCGACGGCTGTGCGGATCATATTGTGGCTACACCGGGATTAGAACCACCGACCTTGTGTGTCCCAGTCATTTACCTTAACCACTACGCTACAGGCTGCCCCGTGTTGAAGAATCAGGGTTAATGAGGCCACTTGAGTCACTCAAGTCTTCACCATTCAAAATATCCAGACTTTTAGTCATCCATCAAACTACTATGATCAAGCTGAGCTGGAACAAAAAAACAAAAAATAGCCCAGGCATACCAGGACCAGGGTTACCTACCCCTTTCCTAGTGGCTAAGGTTGTTGACTGCAACCTGGAAGGTTGGTGGTTCAAGTCCCGGTGCAGAAACATAAGATCAGCGCAGCTGTTGGGCCCTTGAGCAAGGCCCTTTACCCCACATTGCTCCAGGTGGGTTTGTTCCCTGCTTAGTCTAATCAACAGTAAGTCACTTTGGATGAAGGCATCAGTTAAACAACTGGAATGTAATTTCATCTTTCAAGATTAAAGATTAAAACAGTGTCAGCTTTAATAAATGGCGTGCACATCATCTGCCTGGCACATAGCTCATGAGCCTGCCACCAAATCCCACCAAATTAGGATGTGTCTTCCATTATTACCTCGAGTGTAGATTTTGGCGGGAAAGCTCTGCCATGAACCTCATTTGCTTTCTGTTACATTAACATTCACATTAAAATTAAATTAAAATGGAGGACATCTTTGCTCGAGGCGGGTGCTGTTTTGTTGTGATTCAGCGCTGGTTCCCAGAGTGGTGTACCAGTCTCTTATTATCTATTTACTCTGTGACAAAAACATCTGCTCTTCCCCATAGATTATGGTGGAAGAATGCATACACACCGCCACAGAGAAAAACATCAATTCCCCTGTTAAAGAAGTTCCTTTCAATTGTTTGTTTGGTATTGTTGGGGGAGCTGTCCAGTTAACTATTTGAAGGAGAGGTTGTTCTGAATTATTTTTCAAAATTCAAAGTTGGAGTTCTACAGCTTTCAATTGCCAGTGGTGATTGCTACATCAGTATTAGAATGTTCAGTTAAAGGTCCACTCAGTAATTTCCACAGAAAGCAACAACGTTCGGTGGCTTTTTGACAAAAATTACGTGTATGGGAACTAAGTACCTTGGGGGATCATGGTACTAATAGTACTTAAGGTCTTGCATTGGCGTCTTGGTGACCTGGGCAAGGACTTTGCTTAGGCCACTGAACACTGTTCCAATGAGCCTTTGTTACGGTTGCAGTTTGCATAAAGCTACACCTCCAAAAGGTAATCAGTCCCTACATGCCTGCCAGACTTCTCTGTTCAGCCACCGCAGGATGCCTGGCATGCGAGGCCCCGACCAGCACGTCAGGAGCATTTGGGGGTTAGGTGTCTTGCTCAGGGACATTTCGACACAGCCCAGGCGGGGGATCGAAGCGGCAACCCTCCGACTGCCAGACGACTGCTCTTACTGCCGGAGCCATGTCGCGTATAGCGCTGAATAGCGTTATTACTTGTAATAACTTGTGCTCACTTACATGGTATTTTTGCTACTTTCGTTTGGCTATGTAAGCTGTTTATTGTCCCTACGTAAGTGTAAATAATTCTATTGCATTGTGCTGCATAAAGGCGGTTTTATATTCCATTGTCAGAATAATCAGATAGGCCCTTAAATCCTTATCTTTGTTCTAGCCTTAGCACTTGAAATTGTACTTCCCCTAGGGTCTTTCAGAGCACTTGTACCTGGTTATGGGTATGCACTTTACACTTTGTTATACATCGCTCTGGATTAGAGCGTCTGCCAAATGCCTGTAATGTAATGTAATGTTTATTGTGGCAATGTCAAGTACATCTGAGGTAGTTAGCTATACTTTGTTTATTTGCTTTTTTGTTTTTTTGAAACGCTATTCATGAGGGTTGTTACCATTATTTTTTATTAGGAGAATATTTCTATGCAATTATACCACAGTTTTGATCTTTAGAAGCCATTAGCATTATATTAGCAACCAAAATTACTGAGTGGGCCTTTAAGAATATTTTAATTACATACAGTATGTGCGACCTCACGATGATGGGAATGATGGGAAATGAAGCGTGATTGCTACCTAGCGCTACCTCTACCTAAGATGACTTGGTCGTTGCCATGGTGCTTTGCTGACATAAATAATTTGCATAACTGGTTCCAGTTACTCCTACTGATATCGCCAGAGGGAGTAGCGATCCATGAGCTAGTAATTTTCCCCAATAATTTTGGTTGGTGTCCATGTTGTGCAATATCTTTACATTCCAAAGTTGTTGCAATGCTGCTGTCATTTACGTGAGTCGAAGGTCAAATGTATTAAGCAGCAAAAATAGTCAAATACAGTTTTTAACAACCAGAACTTTATTCTAATGTACACCTTTATTAGTTTTGCTGAAAGTAAAGCTCATTTGTTCAGATTTGTTGAAGCATTTGCAGTCTCAAGATGGGGTGGTGCCATCGTCCTGTGCAACAGAATGAAGATGAATAGCTTAACTGAACCACATTTCTTTATTTTTTGCACAAGTTGTATGTAAAATACAATTTAATGTAATTGACAGGCTGTGAAAAAATCAAATAGAATGAAAAAGGTGAAAATAAGTCTGCTGAGAGCAGTTATTTCCCCAGAAAGAGATTATTTTGTATTCAAACGTGAATGGCACATGCTATTAAGTCCTGGTAAGGACAACTGAAACATGAATGTCGATCTGTTAAGAAATAAAAAAATAAAATAATCTCTATTTCTTTTTTTTCTTTATTTTTGTGGTTTCCGTATTGTAAGGAAACAGGAGTGGTGCGTGTTTCTGGGGGGACGTATTTGTACAGCGCGCAGCTCTGAGTCATGGACTGGGAGCGTTTTGACGGACGCGACGCGGGAGGCGTGATGAAGCTGCGGAGGACAGCATTCTCACGCTTTCTCTCGCCGTCTGTCTGATCTTCAGTCGCGATTCGTCATGGTTCCTTGCCCGGGAATCATGACGAATGATCAGGCAGGGAGCTATTGACTGATCATTAACATCACAGGAAGAAAATACTACTTATTTATTTATTTTATTTATGTATTTATTTTGTGTTCGTGAAACTGTTTTCTCATAGATATACGGTATGTATACTGTACGGTACAGTATACAGTATTGTCTATACTATATACAAACAATAAAATATATACAGTATAAACATAAAATATATATACACTCACTGAGCACTTTATTAGGTAACCATCAGCTTGTTAATGTAAATATGTAATCAGACAATCATGTGGCAGTAACTAAATGCATAAAAGCATGCACACATACTCACGAGGTTCAGCTGTTCCAGACCAAATGTCAGAATGGGGAAGAAATGTGATATAAGTGACTTTGATCGTGGAATGATTGTTGGTGCCAGACAGGGTGGTTTGAATATCTCAAAATTGCTGATCTCCTGGGATTTTCACGCACAGCAGTCTCTAGAAATGCCTTTTTAATGAGAGAGGTCAGAGGAGAAGGGTCAGACTGGTTGATGCTGACAGGAAGGTGACAGCAATGCAAATAATTACACATTGCAACAGTGATATGCAGAAACGCATTGCTGAACACACAATGCATCAAACCTCTCGAGTGGATAGGCTACAGCTGCAGAAGTAAGTCCAATAAATACCTAATAAAGTGCTCACTGAGCATATGTAAACACTGCATTTGTGGGGACCTTACATCTTGTGGGGACTGCTAAATCCCTAGAAGATGTAAGGAAATATTTTGTACATTTTATTATTTTTATTTCACGTTTCTGCTCCGGGGCATGCTCTGCTACCCTTCCCGCTACCCTCGCCCAATCGCTGGCCTTCGTACACAGCCACCTGGAACAGGTAGCAGGTTTCCAGCGGCCATTACGCGGCATCGCGCCCAGGATCCTGCGAGTCGCCAGATCGGTCGTTCAGAACGGCTCCGGCGATGAGCGATGGTGGTATTCCGGGATTAACGCGGGCCGCAGGCTACGCCCGGGCGTGGGAACGTCCGCCGTGCCCAGCGGCCAGGCCTCAGAGCGGTGCTGCCGGACGCTAACGGCGCCCGGGAGGAGGATTGGGTTTATTCGCCGCGGCGGCTGCCGTTTCTCGGCCGTGCTGTGCTTCCAATAAGACTCGGGTTATTGGATTTCCTGGCGTGGGATATCTGTTACTACGGGAACTTCCAGTCCAGTCCAGTCCAGCGGTGGGGGGGGGGACACTGGGCGGAAATCGTGTGAGGATGATTCAGCGGTGAGTCAGCGGTCCCCGAATGGATGGACTGGGAACCACCGGTGAGTTGTGGGACAGTTTGATGTGCGTCACGGAGGATAAATATTGTAAATGACCATTTTACCCCGACCGTCAAAGAAGATATCACAACAGTTATGTGCAGCAGTAAAAAATGTTAACTTTCAGAGATACTATTTTCTCCAAAAAATATAAAGTATAAAAGTATTGACACAATAACCCAGGGAGCGTAAAATGTTCTCACAGTGTTACTGGAATGTCTGGCGAATGTAATAACATTGCCACTGTATGGCAGCAACATTGTGAGAACATTTTGTGTTTGCTGGGAAGCTGGTCAGGGATTTAAAAGGTCTGGGACCCATTATGATTGGCCTTTCTGTACGTTTCCAGTGAAACACGTACACTCAGTGACCACTTTAGTTGGTAGACCTGTAAACTAGCTTGTAATGTAAATATTTAACAATGCAGACATGGCCAAGAGATTTTGCAAGAGGTTTAGCAGACGAAATGTCACAATAGGGAATAAATGTGATCTCAGTGACTTTGAGTAGCTCAGAGTAGCTCTCCTGGGATTTGCATGCAAAACTGTCTCGAGAGTTGGCAGAGAATGGTCCAGTGAGCAGCAGTCCTGCGGGCAAAAACACAGTGTTAGAAGGGTCAGCCTGGTCAAAGCTGACAGGAAGGTGACAAATAACACAAATAACCACACATTACAACAGTGGTGTGCAGAAGAGCATCTCTGAACACACAGCGTGTCCAACCTCTCAGTGGACAGGCTACAGCAGTCTAATCACTGAGTGTATGTGCACACTGCATTTGTGGGGACCTTACATCTCGTGGGGACTGCCAATCCCCCCCTCAGGGGTCAGCTGCACACTGAGTTAACGAAGCTGAAAGGGATGGAAGGATCCGATAGGCTAAGCGTGAATTCCTTTCTTCAGCCCACAGACTCATTTCAGAGCTGAGCGGTGCCTCTTACACTGGAGTGTGCTGAAAGCGCTTGCTTCCTTTCACGTCGCCATGCCGATTTCTTTCCGTTCTAAGACTTCCCTGGCAGCGGGGAAATTATTCCACGCTGCCTGGGAAGAGATTATACATAACGGGAATGTTTAGGAATCCTCAGCAATGCAAGCAATTATGTTGCACTGATAATTGAGTGCAAGTAGATTAATTTGACGCATGCTTATTGTACGTGTATATGTGTGTGTGTGTGTGTGTGTGTGTACACGTGTGTGCCTTGATGCTGCCAGTAATATGTATATGGTTAGCCTGTGCTAATATTTCTGTGTTTGGGAGCGTTTATGTGTGTGTGTGTTGTAAGTCATACGTGTGAGGTTAAACTCCAACTGTCATGTTTTAAGGGTTTGTGCGTGTGTATGCCTGCATTGTTGTGTTTATGTGTGTCTGTGTCGTAAGTCATGCGTTTGTAGTTAACCTGCGCATGTCACGGCCTTTATGACCGTGGTCCACGGTGTAAATATAATGCGCTTGGCCTGCACGTCTGCGGTTCATAAATAACGCGCAGTCCTACCCTGTCGCCTGGGGCCTGATCTGAGCAAACGCGCAGCCAGTCTGCGGGATGAGACCTGCGTACGAGAGACCTTCTGCATACACGTCACAACACACTGTTTACAGGGCCAAGTGAGAATGAGAGAGTGAGAGAGAGAGAGAGAAATACAGCCAGCTAAAGAGTGTTTACAATGAATGCTCATGCAAATAAAATACATTTGAGAGAGAGAGACAGAGAGAGAGACAGAGAGAGACAGAGAGAGAGAAACAGAGAGTGACAGAGAGAGAGAAAAATACAGAGAGAGCGAAAGTTGTTTACAATGAATGCTCATGCAAATAAAGTACATTTGAGAGAGAGAGAGAAACAGAAAGAGACAGAGAGAGAGAGAAACAGAGAAATAGAAAGAGAGAGAGAAATACAGAGAGAGAGAGCGAAAGAGTTGTTTACAATGAATGCTCATGCAAATAAAGTACATTCGAGAGAGCGAGAGAGAGACAGAGAGAGACGGGAACGAGAGGGGACACCGTTAACGAAAGCACCGCCCAAGGGGCACCGTCTTGGTGTCTGTCACATCCAGAGCTCCCTGGGATCTGAGCGTGTTGCTGAGGCCGGGTGCGTGTGGGGGGCCTCAGACGGCGGGATCACAGGGACAGGGCAGCCCCTGCAGGGGGGTGTCAGGCCAGGTTTCGGCTCCTGATGCGCGCCCACGAGCTCCCCCGTCGCCCCGTCGCCCCCGTTTCCATTTCGCGAGGTTGTCAGATCTGAGGAGTGAATCTAGCCTCATATCTCCGCCGCGTTAGACGGCTCCGTGGCGTGTTATTCGTCTTCTCCCTTCTCTCTGTTTTCCACCCTCGGTACTCCACTGGCAGATCCGGCTAGGCAGCTAATTTCAATTTCAGCGTGAATGGGGGGGGGGGGGATATGAGAGCCACGCCCATCACGATAACAGTGAGCCAACGCTATGAATTTTCCACAGATTGATCAATGACCCAAAGCAGGGGAGGAGGGGAGGGAGTTGACAATTCCTTGGGTGTGTGTGTGTGTGTGCTTGTCTGTGTGAGTGTGTGTGCTTGTGTGTGCGCCTGCATGTGTGTGTGTGTGTGTCTGTGAGTGAGAGAGAGGGAGGGGGAGACTTCCCTGCCTACATTAACCTTTGTGGGAAGAGATATTTCTGTGGCAGTTGGGGGGTTGGGGTTTCTAGCTGATATGAATTTAGGTTTCTTGCTGATATGAATTTTCTTTCAATGAGACGTGCAGGCTGGCCAAAGCCATTCTGCTGTCAGATTCCATCGTCTCAGGAGCATCCCGGAAATCACTGCCCTATCCGAGCCCGAGGAACAAGAGCGGGGAGATATCGAGCGCAGACCGACGGAAATTTGATCTCGATATCGGCAGTATTTGCTTCGCGCTGTTTGTAGATCCCACCTCTAATTTCAGGAGAGGAGCGATCGGAGAGACGCACGGATCAGAGACGGCATTCGTATCGGGCCCTCAGAACAGGGGATCCAAAAACGAGACTACGATGCGAGTTCCTCAGTAAACAAAGTCTTTCTTTTCTTATTGCAGATTGGACAAGCAAGGGTTAAACGCCGGCGAACAGATGTAACCGGGATCAGGCAGTTCGTTAACAAAGGTTCAGGCGGTAAGTCGTAAATCCAGACAGCGGGTGTATCAAAGGTAATCCCGAGAATAGTCAAGGTCACTGGTGGAGGGTCGAAAACAAATGGGCTAATCAGACAAATACAGAAACCAAAAACAAAAGTCGTGGAACAGAAAAGGGGCGAAAAGCTACGGTTCAGAAACAGGCAGGCGGAATAAACTAAACTCGGAGGTCAGGGGCAAAACAGGTCGTAACAGGCATCAACCCGAAAATGGATTGGAAAGTATGGTACAAGCACATAACAATCTGGCGACGAACAAGACTAACAAAGGGGTTTTTATACACGGGTAACGAGAGGTAAAATAACAATCAGGTGTGGGGAAAACAATCAGGAAGTGAAACAGGGAGACTACGGTGTGCAAGGAGGTAACAAAAACACTGAAGTGCTAATGACATAGACAGAATACATGCAAAAACACAAAACCTAACAGTTGGTATTTCTCTGAAATCAGCTCTACGGTTCTCAGGAACGAGGTTTTCCTCGCTGTGTGCGCCACACTCTCAGCGTGCGTCTCCAGCGTTTCGCTACCCTGCGTGTTCCTGCGTTTGAGGTGTGGAGGAGAGCTCTCGGGTAGCTGTTTTTTCAGGGACACGCTGTGCGCCATTACTGCAAACTTTGAATCGAAAACAAATCTAAACAAATTAATCCAAACCAAAAAAAGTGACTCGCTAAACAAAACAGAGCTGGCAAAAAGCAGGCCTGAACCGACGGTAGGAAGAAATCTGGGGAGGAAACTTGGGTGACCGTCCTCCGCTGGTTGGCCTTGTGTAAACCCACTGGTTGGCCTTGTATAAACCTGCTGGTTGGCCTTGTGTAAACCTGCTGGTTGGCCTTGTGTAAACCTGCTGGTTGGCCTTGTGTAAACCCACTGGTTGGCCTTGTATAAACCGGCTGGTAGGCCTTGTGTAAACCTGCTGGTTGGCCTTGTGTAAACCCACTGGTTGGCCTTGTGTAAACCTGCTGGTTGGTCTTGTGTAAACCCGCTGGTTGGCCTTGTGTAAACCCGCTGGTTGGCCTTGTGTAAACCTGCTGGTTGGCCTTGTGTAAACCTGCTGGTTGGCCTTGTGTAAACCGGCTGGTTGGCCTTGTGTAAACCCGCTGGTTGGCCTTGTGTAAACCCGCTGGTTGGCCTTGTGTAAACCGGCTGGTTGGCCTTGTGTAAACCTGCTGGTTGGCCTTGTGTAAACCGGCTGGTTGGCCTTGTGTAAACCCGCTGGTTGGCCTTGTGTAAACCTGCTGGTTGGCCTTGTGTAAACCCGCTGAGCGATGTCGCTAATGGACTGGTGCCAGGGGTCAAGAACAGTTCAGGGGAGGGGGGGGTGAGGTTGGAGAAACTAAGCCACTCTCCATTCTGTGGGGGTGTCAACACCAAAAACGACACGAGCCTTAAAAACTGCGACGCGCAAATCCCCTCTGACAAGGCTGTGACAGAATGGGCCAACCTGGTGTGCACTGGCCCGCCGAAATCATTCTGGTAGACCGTGGGGGTTTACAAGTGCCCGAATTGTCTCTTTGATTCCGCCGAGATGAACGAGTCACCCCAGTGTCAGCCTTGCAAAAAAAAAAAAAACATCGAATTTGAAAGGAAATGAAGGGAATGTTGTGTTAGGGAAGTGAAGTGAATTTCATCAATAAGCCTCCGAGCTTTATCCGGCCCGATCAATAAAGTCCCGCTATCTGAGAACACTTTTGGGAACCCTGATTGGGCGTAGGGGTAGAGGGCAGAGGAGGGGCGGGTCGATGAGGTGAAAAAATGAAACGGTAAAAGCAAACCACTTAAAATAATGAATTTACGGCCATTTGGTAAAAGTGATTTATCCACAAGGTGCAAGACTCCATTAATCCCATGTATCACGGTCTCTCCCACTCGATTGGTCAAGCACAGCCAACAGGAAGTGTTTTTTCATTCCTCCCTTTTGGCTTTGGGATCCTGATTCCTGGTATTCAGAGAGGGTTTTTTTTTTACAGATATATTATATATTTGTATTTTTTTTGCAACCACAAAATGGATGGTGTTCTCTTGGTATTACAGTGTCATCTGTGGATGCATTAGTTCACATGGACAGAATATGAACATTTGTCCATTTTGTTGCCATTCAGCAGACGCTTTTAATACAAAGCGACTCAAATGTGCATAAATTCCTCAACAAGTGAAAAGCATAAAATCCATGAATAGCAAAACGCACATGTAGAGCAGTCATAAAGAAAAACAGCAGTCAATAGTCATAGTAAGTGCAGATATTTTTAAGGGTATAGAAGAGAGATGTTGCTGGTGGGGGGGGAAATCAGGATAAATATGAATTGATTTCTTCATCGCTGCTAATTTAGGGCTCAGGTATAGGGCATGTAGCAGTTTTCCCTTTCACCAGAAAATAAATATGCTCTCGTTTTTTCTTTTTCTTTTCCTCGTCTTTCATGCCTGCCTGTTTCAACACTGACATAACAGGAAAATAAATTGTATACAGGGGCAATCATGCATTCACTGCAAATAAGAGAAAGCCTTTGTCAGGAGGCGCTGTGTCTGTTTAAACTGTCGGGAGATCAGAGCTTGTTTGATCCCTGTCTGTGCAGATACAAGCCGTGTGCTTTGTGGATTAGCACCGTAAGCTGTCTGAACAGACAAACCGTGGATCTCTCACAGAACCTAACCTTCACCAACACACCCCTGCCCCCATCCCACTAGTATATGCAAACACTCACACAAAGACTCACGCAAACACACACACACACACACATACATAGACACACACACATGCAAGCACACACACACACATACACACACACGCACATACACACATACACACACACGCACATACACACACACACGCACATACACACACACACATACACACACACATGCAAGCACACACACACACATACTCAAACACACGCACACACGCACAAACACACCCACATACATGCATGCGCACACACACACACACACACACACCCACATGCATGCATGTATGCACAGGCACACACACTCACACACATACAAACACGCAAAAACATACACACACACACACAGACACACACACACCCACATGCATGCATGTATGCTCAGGCACACACACTCACACACATACAAACACGCAAAAACATACAAACACACACACACCCACATGCATGCATGTATGCACAGGCACACACACTCACACACATGCAAACACGCAAAAACACACACACACACACACACACACACCCACATGCATGCATGTATGCACAGGCACACGCACTCACACACATACAAACACGCAAAAACATACACACACACACACATTTCCATATTGCACTATACTTGTAAGGACACACACAACAGGAAGGTCAGTCCTCACTGTCACTGCAGTCCTGGCATGCGTCTGATTCACGGCTACGCCAGTCTGCAGAGCCCAGCATGTCCAGGAGGCACTGAGCACATATTAATATTTATCCTTTTAGGTGTGATGCATATAAATTTTGAAACAAAGGACTGTGAAATCCAGACCGAACGAGGAGCGTTAACGATAGCTTTGTTCCCTGCCGCCTTTCATTGAGTAGTGACGGGCTACTATACGTACATGAAAGCAGGGAAACGCAGACAGGGAGACATCCGACGGCAGGCTCCGACAGACCCTCCCATCAGCAGGAGTTACATTACAGCCCATAATAGTAAAATGGCCTGGAATTCCTCCCAAAAAATATGTTTTGCAAACTATATATTTACTTTTTCAAAGTGTTCGCTTCCACTGCATACATAAGGCCGGCCTGTTGCAAACGAGACGCGAGGCAGATGGACCATTTCCCGATATAACATAACAAAATGATGAGAACAGGCCGTTCAGCCAAGCAATGCTCGCCTTTTCCCACCACTGAAATGAGCCTACTGCTGAGTTTGCCTAAAAGCTAAATAGTATCTAGAATATAGAGAATGCAGGGCAAGCACATAAAGAGACTTAGAGGCAGAACAGAAAATGATTTAAAAGGAATGTGTATGACTGCATTATTAAGGTAAATTAACAGTGCAGTTGAGGGCTCCATTTATTTTTTCTCTTTCTCTCATAAGGCTACTGATAGGAGAAAGGAGACCTGCTTAAATAATTCAGAGATATCCTGCAAATCATAATTGAAGTCTCTCCAGGGATGCGACGGTCATAACTTGAGAAATCTTTGATTGTAATGCGGTAACTGTGTCTGAGTTCCGAAAAATAATTCTTATATATATATTTTTTGTTTCTTAGCTAACAAAAGTGTGAGAGGCCTTACCGGAGTGTTTGGACATCCTGTTGAATTATTAGTTAATCAACGGCAGCCGCCGGCAGGCTGACCTGGGATTTCAAGCGCAATTTTAAATCTGGGCAATGGAGAAAGGGGGAGGGGATTTAGTCAAATGGCACCACGGCGCACTCATTTCGACATGCTACGCCAATCACGCATTTGATATTTAAGACGCCTTTTTTTTATTATTCTTTAATAATGTTTTCTTCTTTTCTGGCGGAGGCTGACCTCTGCGGTCTATTTGTCTTCGGAAACCAGCGTATGCCAAACCCGTCTGAGCAGTGTGGTGGAAACAGGCAGTCACAGTGTGAACGCACTGTTAGAAATACAGCAGGATAACCTTTACAACCGCGACAGGGTGAATGCGGGGAAGCCAGGCGGCTGTTCCACGACGCAGGATCACTGAATTAGCCGGATAACTGCGCTGAGTAAAACTCACAAAGCAGGATTGCTGAGTTTGCTGGATAACTGCGCTGAGTAAAACCCACAAAGCAGGATTACTGAGTTAGCTGGATAACTGCGCTGAGTAAAACCCACAAAGCAGGATTACTGAGTTAGCTGGATAACTGCACTGAGCAAAACCCACAAAGCAGGATTACAGAGTTAGCTGGATAACTGCACTGAGTAAAACCCACAGAGCAGGATTACTGAGTTTGCTGGATAACTGCACTGAGTAAAACCCACAGAGCAGGTTTGCTGAGTTAGCTGGATAACTGCGCTGAGTAAAACCCACAAAGCAGGATCTCTGAGTTAGCTGGATAACTGTGCAGAGTAAAACTTGGAACCCTCCCAAATTTGGAACAGTAATACATCTAACTCAGTGATCCTGCTTTGTGGGTTTTAATTCTGCTTTGAGCTCTACACACTCAGAAATACAGTGACAGTTGAGGTAAGGATCAAATTGCCAAATTGTACCATGCATCCTGTCAAGTTCTCATTCATTCATTCATTCATTCATTCATTATCCTAACCCGCTTATCCTGAACAGGGTCGCAGGGGGGCTGGAGCCTATCCCAGCATACATTGGGCGAAAGGTAGGAATACACCCTGGACAGGTCGCCAGTCCATCGCAGGGCACACACACACCATTCACTCACACACTCATACATATGGGCAATTTAGACTCTCCAATCAGCCTAACCTGCATGTCTTTGGACTGTGGGAGGAAACCGGAGAACCCACGCAGACACGGGGAGAACATGCAAACTCCGCACAGAGAGGCCCCGGCCGACCAGGATTCGAACCCAGGACCTCCTTGCTGTGAGGCAGCAGTGCTACCCACTGTACCATCCGTGCCACCCCGTCACGTTCTCTTTCAGTAAAAATGAGTACATTTGTACCAAAATAGGTAAGCAAATGAGTAATATATTGCTGGTATAATTTTATGCGCCCACTGTATAGGGTTCCGCCCCATCAACAAACATTTTTAGGCACTATTGGTACCTTTATTTCTGAATGTACGGCACATCAACAGTGAAACAGTTCTAGCACATCTCTTACTTTAGCCTGGGTCTGCATTGTAAATCCCTGTGCTACTGTTTGAGAAGTGTCAGACTGATGTGCCGTGTGTTCTGACACTCTCAAAACAGCCGCGTTAAAAACGGCAAATAATGTGTCACTGTTTAATACGCCTCCATGTCTAGTGAAGGACGCATTTTTGTGTTGCTTTCAACACAGTCTGTTAAAAATCTCCCTTTGTCACACATTTATTATACAGCATATCTAAAACATAAAAGTAGTAACTTTGGCTGTGTTGAACGTAACGCTAAAGAAGCAACACAAGAAGTGAACTGGATATTAACACATCCTTTCTGAAAGTGTTCATCGGGATCATCAACTCCGGCCCTCAGATTCAAATTCAGCCCTGCTCTCCTTTCTCATGGGTAATTAGTGCTACTGATTAGCCAGACTATCTTCTCGTCTGACTCCCACGTAAAGGGAGGGTGGAAAGCCGGCAGTTTTCAGCCCTTGAGGACCGTGAGTTGCTGATCCCTGTGTTATGATAGGAGCGCAATGGAAAATAAATCATCTGCTGCTATTAATGCTGTCATCAACAAAACCACCGGAGCGAAACAGGGAAATGTGACAAATAATAGTTAATAAAATGCTATAGGCAAATATAGTGATCCTGATCCCTCACAAAATTGTACATACACTCCGTGAGGGCTTTATCTGCTGCTGTAGCCTATCCAATTAGAGGTTTGACATGTTGTGTGTTTGCAGATGCTCTTCTGCATACCACTGTTGTAAAGTGTGGTTGTTTGTGTTACTGTCACCTTCCTGTCAGCTCCGACCAGTCTGGCCCTTCTCCTCTGACCTCTCGCATTAACAAGCCATTTTTGCTCGCAGAACTGCTGCTCACAGGAATGTTTTTTGTTTCTCTTGCATGCTTTTATGCATTTAGTTGCTGCCACATGATTTTCTGATTAAATATTTGCATTAACAAGCTGGTGTAGATGTCCAACTAATAAAGTGCTCAGTGAGTATATATTTGAAATGTATTTTTTGTAAATATAATGGCAAATACAACTTCTAAAAGAGTCAATAACTAGTTTAATCTGTCGGTTTTTCCATACATTCTAAAATGGGACTGCCCAACCCTGTTCCTGGAGATCTTCCTGGAGGTTTTCACTCCAACCCTAACAAAGCACACATCACTCAACATGTAGAGATCTGTTTGAACTGATAATTCGGCCTGCTTGAACTGATATGGGTGGCCTGTAGCGTTGTGGTTAAGGTAAATGACTGGAACACACAAGGACGGTGGTTCTAATCCTCGTGTAACCACAATAAGAGCCCCACAGCTGTTGGGCCCTTGAGCAAGGCCCTTAACCCTGCATTGCTCCAGGGCAGGATTGTCTCCTGCTTAGACTAATCAACTGTACGTCGGTCTGGATAAGAGCGTCTGCCAAATGCCAATAATGTAATGTAATTCTTTGAATCACGTGTGTCAAATTATGGCTGAATTGAACTACCTGCCCGTAGATCTCCTGGAACAGAGTCGGGTAGCACAGTTGTAAAGTGTTCTAAATACGGCTATAATAAAATAATTTTCAGTTTATGCCATTTGTCTTGCCCACGCTCTATGCGCTCAATGCGCGGCTAATCCCCCGGTCCCGCGGGAGACACACAGCCGACGCAGTGTCCACGGAGACAGCCTTGTGTCCACAGCGACAGCCTTGTGTCCACGGCGACAGCCTTGTGTCCACGGCGACAGCCTTGTGTCCACTGCGGCAGCCTTGTGTCCACTGCGACAGCCTTGTGTCCACGGCGACAGCCTTGTGTCCACGGCGACAGCCTTGTGTCCACGGCCTTCGCCGGTGTCTGAGGAGCGCTTCACGAGTGCCAGTCAATCGAAGGAACGGCCCTGCGCTAAAACGAGCCCGCCTCTCTCTCGCGCCGCGGCGGGGTCGCCGGGGCGACGGACTGTCAGCCGCGTCTCGTTACCCGGCCGCCGACGTGAGTGACAAATTAGATTCCGCGCTGGCGTCTGTCAGCGCCAGACACCCGGGACTGTCAGCAGTTCTCCTCCTTTAATGGCGGGGCGGGGGGGGGGAGAATGACAGTTTTTGGACCCAATCAGCTACACCGCTGATGTCGGGCGCCCCCGTTCAAGAAGCCGTATCATGGTGGAATAATGAAGCTTCAAGTTGATGTTTGACTTGAAGACCGAGAAGGGGGGCGAATAAAAAAGGGACTTTTTGCTTCTGACCGGGATTATTTGACAGGAAAGTTTCAGGCATTTGACTGCTACTATTTCAAAGAGGATACAGAGTTGCCTTAGACTCCACAATGATACTGTAAAGCATGCGTAGGCCTGGGGAATTATATTAAATTCACTTAATCTTATTATATATACTGTTCAAGCCGTATTGCACCGGGGAGAGGTACGAGTCCCATATGGCCAAATAAAAGTGGCGGAAAAGGCCACCCTGTACTAAATTCAGAGACGTAATGCAATCACACTCTGAGAGCCCTGAGCTCCGATACCAAAGAGGAAGAACTCCTTCACACTGCTCCTCTCTTCAATCAGCAGAAAGGCAGCAGGACAAAGCATTGTTCAGGTGACTGAGGGGCCTCCACACAGGGCTGAGTGTGGGGCAGATAGAGCAGGGACAGGAACACAAAGCAGAGGAAGAACACAAAGAAACACAAGCAAATGCACACAGGCACACACACAGACATTACCACACACACACACACAAATGCACACAGGCACACACACAGGCATTGCCACACACACACAAATGCACAAAGGCACACACACAGACATTACCACACACACACAAATGCACAGAGGCACACACACAGACATTACCACACACACACACAAATGCACACACGCACACATGCTGACATTACCACACACACAAATGCACAAAGGCACACACACAGACATTACCACACACACACACAAATACACACGCACACACACAGACATTACCACACACACACACACACACAAATGCACACATGCACGCACAGACATTAACACACACATGCACACACACACACAAATGCATACAAACACACACATACACACACAAATGCAGACACACACATTAATGCACACATACACACAAATGCACAAATGCACACACGCACACACAAACACACATTTACGCACACACATACACAAATGCACACACGCACACACACATGTACACACACACATACACGCATGCGCACACATGCACACACACACATGCACACGCACACACACACAATTAAACACACATACACACACACAAAAATGCACGCATTAAGACACACACACAGACATTAACACACACACACACTCACACACACACCCAAATGTCTATGTGCGTAAGTATGTATGCACAGGCATGTTTGCATGTGTGCGTGCGTGTGTGCGTATGTATGAGGCGGCATGCATTCTGCCGGTGCCCTCCGTGTTGTGAATATTTCCGGGGAGACACGGTTGACCCAAATGCGCTCCGTCTCCGCATTTCCCTGGTAAATAATACAGCCTCAATAAATTCTGTCGACAAATGCTGTCTTCCGGCGCTTTTCTCACCCCCTCGGATTTATGGCTCCTGAAAAAGACCGGCGCATGACTGCAGACACCGAACATAAGGGACTGTTCCTTTCCCCTTCATTTCTCAGTCCACAGAGGTGACGCCGAGCCGTGTTTGCGGATGAAGGCGGAAGGGCCCTCATATAGTACAGTATACTGCGATGGTACGAGCTGCGGTTAAATAGGACGGCTCATTGCATCTCTTATTCATCGAAACTTGACCTGGTGGAGATGGGGTAAGGAGGGGGGGGATGGGGTTGGTTGATGAAATGTCCAGCTCTAAATGCAAATGAGAGACAATGGGGTTTTTTTAGAAATTATTATTCCTTTTACAAATGCATAGCATGATCCCAACTGACGGAGTTCTGCCTGTCCAGTGGCGTAAGATTAATAACCGCCATTTTAAACTCAAGCAAACAGCTCTGCTGTGTAGAAAAAGGAATGACGAACTGTGGCAAACACAAACACACAAATGGCCGTGCAAACATATAACACAGCAGTTTGAGCTTTAAGGGGATCGTTCAGTCACTGATCAGTGATTGTGTGAAATGGGGCATTTCTTCTTATATTTACACTGATGGGACAGCATGAAAATATTGCTGGTACTATAACTAAAATTCATTCCAAACGGGACGCATCTAATTACCGAATACTGCTCCTCTGATGTTCATTTAGAGAGCGATTGAAGAAAGAGAGGGAGAGAGAGGAAACTTATTTTCTGAGAAGAGAGGAGAAACTGCTAATCCTACGAGCAGAAGGTTCAACAGCTCCAATAAAATATTTGCCTATCATAAATGTACCTACTCCAATTCATGTGTGTTTGTGTTATAATTTATTTCTGTATATAAAAAACATATTTAAAAGTGTATGCCAATAAAGCATGTTGAATTTGAACTTAAGAGTGAGATAAAAGAGTTTGAGATAAAGAGAGAGTGATGGGGGGAGGAGAGGGAGGAAGAGTAAATTTGCTTTGGTAATATTTACAAATGTATTTCATGCCAATAAAGCATTTTGAATTTGAATTTGATATATTGAAAGAGAGGGGGAGAGAGAGAGAGAGACAGAGAGAGAGAAAGAGAAAGAGGGGAAAGACAGAGAAGAGAGAGAGAGGGGAGAGAGCGACAGAAAGAGAGAGAGAGGCAGAGAAACAAAGGGAGAGAGGAAGCAGAGCCACATCACTGAGTATTGTTCATCCTTCAGGACCAGTGTGCTACAGTAAATCACTCCAACATGTCTGCATTCTCTGCCAGACGAGGACCCCCCTCCCCTCCCCTCCCCTCTCCTCCCCTCCCCTCCACTCCGCTCCACTCCAAACAGGGCCTGTGAGCAGCCTGGCGATATTGACTCTTGTATCTTCATTTGCTTAGTGTCTGGGAAAGCAGGCTGGATTAAGTTGGGGAATTAGCGGAGAAGAGGAGTGAAGTGCCTGCAATCTGTGGGGTGTTAAAAAGCTGGTGGGCTGGCTCTTCCGACCCCCTTACGGGAGCACGGCTTCCCCCTCAGGTTTTCCGCGCCCCGGAGCCTGAAATGAATGCTGGACCCCCCCCCACCCCGTGCTCCGCACACACTCCATTCTGTGCTCGCTCTCAGACCTGAGCCTGAGCTAGCCCACACTCAGCCACCCCAGGGGGAACAACGCACCAGGGACGGGGGGCGGGAGGGGGTCCACACACTCACACACACGCGCACAAACCCCCAACCAAAGGGTGGGACGTGACTTGGAACGCGTCGCAACGCCGGGTCTCCTCCGTGTCCGAAAATGAAAAAAATAAAATAAAACCCAAACCAGGCAGGGACTGCTCTTCGTTCTGCGTCCTGGAAGCGCTGCGGTTGAGTGCTGCTGTTCCTCTGGACTGCTGTATCCCCCGGTCAGGGAACAGGGCTGTGCTACAAAGCGGAGAAAGGCACAGCACCACTCACCCCGCTGTGGACCGGGCAGAACGGGGAACGTCCCGCGCACTGCCAGGGCTCCGGCCCCGCCGCCCGCCTGCCCCGCCCGCGGTCACGGGTTCAGCCCCCTCTCTCTTTCTGCCCAGCGCACGGTCATGGGTTCAGCCCCCACCGCCCCTCTGCCCCGCCCGTGGTCACGGGTTCAGCCCCCGCCGCCTTATCCCCCCTCTCTCCGTTACCGCGGCCGTTACAACCGTCCCCCTCCTCTATCCGCCACAAACACGGGTCTGAGGTCCCCACTGCCACTCACTCTCCACGCAGTCCTCAAACAACCCCCCCCCCCCCCCCCCTCCGAGGGATTTCTGCCAAAGCGAAAAGCAAACCAAACGAAAGTATAAAAAACGCAAAGTCAAACATAACCGAAGTAAAGCAAACCAAAACTTCAAACCCCCCTGATTAAAATTACGCGGCATTAAGCCTGTTTTCCTCCGGCTGCCCGAGCGCAGACTGTCACAATCTCCGCTCCTTTATTCCCTCGCCCGTGTCGGAGGGAAACCGGCGGCCGTTGAGCGAGACCATCGACCGGGCGGAGCCGAGGAGGCCAATTACCCCGGTGCGCATACACACGCGTGCTCCCAATTACCAATCAGGAAAAGTGCTCTTACCAAGCCGGCGACTCACCCGGCTCTCCTCCTGACTGTAAAAATCCAATTACACAAATACAGGCCAATCATTTTTTCCCACGAGTGAATGTAGAGGTAATACTGTGGCTGTTATTTTATTTGTCGAATGTCTGTCGATTAAAGTGAAGTTATCGTGATATTCTCACAACATAGACATATTTTGTGGACGAATCAGGACCAGCTACTCCGGGTCCAGAGTCCCTGTATCGCACACGCTTAGTGGACAATTCTCATTCCCAATTTGTAAAATATAGACTATAGAAAAACCCCACTTCCGCAGTGTCAGAAACGCTTTCCCCAAGCCCGTAGAAAGTAAATGGGTGATGTCACAGACACTCAGTCCATTATTTTTCTTCAGGCTACGGTCGCCTTCTCCTTCCTGATATCACAGGGCTCCTCAGGCAGAAGGTCTGTCGGCCGTGGCACGATTCTGCCACTGGTTCAGTACTTAATGAGCTCAACAAATTAAGCGCAGGAGCAATCAATTTAGCCTTCTTCTTCTTCTTCTTCACAGAATCACGCCTTGCATGGAAGAACCAATTTAAAGAGCCCCTGCAGAACAAAAACACGCTCAGTAAGTTGCTGTCAGACTTGCGGGATAAGAACAGCTCAGTTGCAGAGGTCATTAGATACTCTGAAATGTTTTTAACTTTGACAGTGCCAATTAAGCACACCACAAAAAAAAGCCTTTATTGATTTTAATCATAAATTATGTAACTTTTGTTGCTTTAGCCTTATTTTCACATAGAGTATTCTCATTTGGCAGATATAGCTTAAACAATGGCGTAAGCAGCAGTAATCACGAACTCATTAGAACATCCAATTCTTTTTAGACGTGGAAAAAAAGACCATAGATAATGGGGTCTTTTTGGTGACCTCATTATCTTTGGCCCATTAGTCTCTTTGGTGAGCCGTTTCTTTTTGTTTCCGGCCCTTTCTTATATCACCATGTTCATTTTATTTATTTCGGTTTGTTTTTTTTTATTTAGCAATGGTGCTAAGCTATGGCCCTTCCTCTGTCTTTGAGGACATTGCATGTTTGTTTTTGTCAATCGGTAAGCTTTACTCGTTTGGCTTCTTATCCAATTTGGCTGACCGGTTAGTCTGTTACTCTGAGGTTCAATACATCTATTTGACCTTTTAGGTATTTATGGACCCAGAGTGAAATACACAGCTTGTAATAGTAGTAGTAGTACTAGTCTTTCATTAGTAGTAGTAGTAACACTAGTAATAACAGCAGTAGTAACAGCAGGAGTAATATTAGTAGTAGTTGTAACAGTAGTAGCAACAGTATTAATCGTACTAGTAGTACCAGTAGTAGTAGTAGTAGTAGTAGTAGTAATAGTAGTAACAGAAGCAGTAGTAGTAGTAGTAACAGTAGTAGTAGTAGTAACAGTAGTAGTAGTAGTAATAGCAGTAACAGTAGTAGTAGTAGTAGTAGTAGTAGTAGTAGTAGTAATAGTAGTAACAGAAGCAGTAGTAGTAGTAGTAACAGTAGTAGTAGTAGTAACAGTAGTAGTAGTAGTAATAGCAGTAACAGTAGTAGTAGTAGTAGTAGTAGTAGTAGTAGTAGTAGTAGCAGCAGTAGTAACAGTAGTAATAGTAGTAACAGTAGTAATAGTAGTAACAGTAGTAGTAACAGTAGTATAAGTAGTAGTAACATTAGCAGGAGTAACAGTAGTAGTAGTAGTAGTAGTAGTAGTAGTAGTAGTAGTAGTAGTAACAGTAGCAGGAGAAACAGTAGTAACAGTAGTAGTAGTAGTAGTAATAGTAGTAACAGTAGTAGTAGTAGTAGTAGTAGTAGTAGTAGTAGTAGTAAACAGCAGCAGTAGTTGTAGTAGTTGTAACAGCAGTTGTAACAGCAGTAATAGTAGTAACAGTAGTAGTAACAGTAGTATAAGTAGTAGTAACAGTAGTAGTAGTAACAGTAGTAATAGTTGTAACAGTAGTAGTAGTAGTAACAGTAGCAGGAGTAACAGTAGTAATAGTTGTAACAGTAGTAGTGGCGTAGCAGTAGTAGCGGCAACAGCAGCAGAATAGAACACAATAACAGTCTCAAACTGGATCAAAGAGAATGACATATCCCTTTCCTCGAGGGTTAATGTCTTTGATTACTGATTCCTCTAGCAAATTATATCTGATGTCTTTAACTGAAAATACTGTGTTAATTGGAAAGCGTTGCGAAGCGTGCAGTTGTTCTGACTTGATGTTTACGTAATTATCCTATTAGATATAACGTCAGCATAATTCTATGACAATACATCAAGAGAGAAATTAGATGTGTTCCCCACAGCATTTTTTAAACATTGTGCTATTTGAAATATTTTTAAGCTGTGCTATAATTTTAAAGAGAATATGCATTAAGTGAGCAGATATTAGCATAAAAAGTCACACCTAAAAAGGCACACATCACATAAATATCCTACAGTTTATTATAATATATTATTGTTGTGCTATATTTTTGGTTACTGGTAAATGTATACAGTCAGTTAGTTATGTATTTGATGTTATATTTGGCATTGGTGTGGCAGTTTTCATGTGGCAGTCTCCAAAGATAAATCTTTAGCGCTTTGTAAATTCTGCTCTTGAGGAGCAGAAAGAAGGTGTGTTTCTGAAATAAGCAGTCATTCCCCATAAGACATCGGGGGCTTCCTTTCCAAAGTGCTTCTCCAGAATTCAGAACAGGAGTTCACCGAAGAGATTGCTTCAATTACCCGCGCTGATTGGGTAGGCATCCGAGTGTTTTCTTTATGTGCCAACATTCGACGTTCAGACCGTGGCCCCAGCCCCCCCCACACCCGTCACCACACCACGGACACCTCACCACCAACGCCTCGTCTTCTCCCATCACCCAACACTGCAACTGACACAGTCACGTCCTGTGTGTGCGTTTTTTACGACCCCCTGACAATGAAGTCAAGTTCACCGCGGGAGCGTGTGTCTATCCCTGCAGAAAATCCCAAAAATCAATAAGGTGTCTGTTGGCAGAGGAGGAGGAGGAGGGTGGGGTGGAGGGGGGGGGGGGGGGGTTTGCTAGCAGAGAGTCACACTGTTTAAACAGCATATCCCTGTCTAAACAGCGACTTCATTTCGCGGCCGAGCTAATCCCCGCACTCACTCATCTAAATCAAATTCATCTGTGGAGTGGCCTCCCACACGGGTACGGGGGAGGAGCAGGGCAGGGTGGGGGGGAGGTACGCACGTGTTCACTCAGAAATAAATGGCTTATAAAATAGGTAGATAGAATTGTACCCCTAGCCAACAATTTATCATTAATTTGTAGCTTTTTTTGCTGGGAAAACATACTCATTTGTACCCAAAGAGAGCATTACTTTAGCTACTTTCAGGATACATTTGGGAATTGTGATCCTCGAAGAAAAGAAATGTACCACCACTGTCACTTTATTTCCGAGAGTGTAGGCAGACAGGCACCTAATTCTGCAGGGATGGGGCTGTCCCCTCTTCCAGTCTCTCTCCATCCCCCCCTCCCTATCCCTCCCTAACCCTCTCTGTCTCCATCCCTCTCTCTCTTCCTCCCTCCCTAACCCTCTCTCGCTCAATCCCTCTCTCTCTTCCTCCCTCCCTAACCCTCTCTCGCTCTATCCCTCTCTCTCTTCCTCCCTCCCTAACCCTCTCTCGCTCCATCCCTCCATCCCTCCCTCCCTAACCCCCTCTCTCTCTTCCTCCCTCCCTAACCCTCTCTCGCTCCCTCCCTCCCTCCCTAACCCCCTCTCTCTCCTCCTCCGCTCACCTCCTGGATGTTGGCAGCTCTGTCCCTCCCTGTCCTTCCCATCTGTTTTCATTCATTACGACAGATCCGCTTCCACGGGCACCTGACACCCTCTTACGTCGCCCTGCACAATACAATTAAGAGAATCTGCGGCTCTCGCCCCGTTTCAGGTACCAGGTGGAGGGCGGGGGGCGGGGGGGGGGGGTGTTCCGACTTTAATACCCATCAGAAGAACCGTCGGAGTTACTGAAATATTTACACAGACTTGGGGAATGTGAGCCTGAATTGATAGCAGCTGCACTTTGGAGCGTCTGCTACAGGAGTCTGATAGATAAACAACCTCAGATGTAATAATTGTAAGAAATCTGCCTCTGATGCCAGTATGTCTGCTGGCCACGCATTCCCTGGATCTTATCGGTGTTATAATCAGTCGGTAGAACGGTAGAATAGCAGCAGGGAGTGAGAGATCACGAGCTACTCAAGTCAACAGACATGCTAATTCAATCACCACAGGATTGAATACACTTCAGCCTACTTGATACGTGTCACGGATTCACTACATCCTTCATATTAGCTGCACTGAACATTCCTGATCAGGGCTGGGAACGGGATAAAAATAATCACGGCAAAGGTTCTGGGTTCAGTGTTACAGTGTGTCCTGTAAATAAACATAATTTTCACCAAGTTTGGGAGACCTTCAAGTTTTTTCTTACGTAATGATTGATATCCTTCTGGAGAAATTTCTCATTTTGGGTGCCGCTCGATGGTATGCATACCTTTCATGCGTATTACATTACTGTACATTACATTACGGGCATTTGACAGACACTCTTATCCAGAGTGACATACAACCATAAACCATAACCAGGGACAAGTGTGCTGAAAGACCCAAGAGGGAAGTACTGTGCCAAGTGTTAGGAATGACCACAGAGATAAGAGCTTGGACCTTGTAGATTCATCTGAAGAGAAAAACTAAAGTAGCAGTAAAACTGCCCAGCAAACACAATGCTGGCAATACACCGAGTGTACACATACACTGTATGCTTATCTTGTTCCTGGTTGGATACACCCAGAGTTATATTGGACAACTGAATATCCAGCAACTTTATTCATTAAGCGTAGTCAACAGTCTATATTTTATACACGTTTTATGGTGTCTATTCATTTTTGCTCTGTAATTTAGTGTTGTTTGCCCCTCCCCTACTGCTCAAATGTACATGTCGTTCATTTTGTGAAAGATTTCAATTCAGAAATAGTTTTAAAATAACTGCAAGCTGAAGAAAAGTTCATATTGCCGTCTGTGAATCTAGACCTTTTTGATTACTTCAGTGGAATGGGAACGCAGTAGCAAATTCATACAGAAAGTCATTTTTCTCTTATCATTTATTTTCAACTGACGTAAGAACAGGTTAATAGATGGTGGGAGTTAATCCAATTGAAAGCAAACAATTCTTCATTTTATTCTTCTACCACCCAGAAATACAAAATTAAACCATCTACAGCACACACAAGATTAAACAAAAAAAAACATACCGTTTCTAATCCAAGCTGTCTGTGTTGTAAACAAATTGAAGTGCTAATGGAGAGATGACAAGATTAATTTGACCTACACCAGTCCTCTACCCCTCTCCCTCTTGCTTCCCCCCTCTCTCTCTCTCTTTCTCTCCCTCATTCCAGATAACACCATATTTGCAGCATGTGTTTGGCGTATTTTGTCCAATCAGACACCTGGCAGCGGTCATTGGCCGCTCTGTGATTGGTTGGCTCTGTCGCTCACCCGGGGATCAGCAGCCTGGGCCAGCATGGCGTCTTAATCGTTGATTTCTTCATCACGAGGTGTTATGACCCCCCGGTGCCTTGCCCGTGGGGCCAGGTGTGGGCCCTCCAATCACACCCTCGAGGGCGGACTCAGGTGTGAATCTCCTCCTGCCAAACCGTGTTGCGAAGGCGCAGACAGATAGAGTGAGGAACATCCAAACAAACTCTCGCAAGAAATAACAGGGCCAATTTCAATTGTTGGCTTTTCGCGGGGGCCAGCTGGCCAACAGGTGCAAAACCGCGGCAATCTCTCCAATCGCGTTGTGTTGCACTGTAACAACTCTTCCGCGACTCTGCAGAAATGTTATGTTGGTATAACACTGTTGCATTCAGTGCCGAGTGGAAATATTTGCCAACATCGTGGATGATGTTGCTTATGAAGGACTGTGTTAAATAAACAAAATCTGTATTGTGTAATTATATTATAGATATATAGATTCCATTTGCACTTACAATGTGGTCCTACTTTATTATAAGGTACGGCATATGAATTGACATTAACTAATACAATTGTAGACATGAATTAGTTGCTATACAACTACAATAATTAAACAAGTATTAAACAAATATGTAATATATTTGTTAGCTACTAACTAATGTAGGAATTATGTGAATGTTGATACATTCGCAAGCCATAGGGCTACACTTGTAAAGTGCAAAATGCAAAATGTAAATTGAAAAAGGTTCAGAGAAGGGCAACCAGATTATTTCCATGTATACAAGATGAAGGTTATGAGGAAAGACTCAAGATGCTTAATCAATTTAAGTTTAGCAAAATGGTGGGCGATTTGATTGAAGCTTTTAAATTCATTAAAGGGCATAGCAAAGTGAAATACAGGCAATTATTCAGGGTGAGTTCAGTTAGCAGAACCAGGGGCCATAAATGGGAATTACCAATGGATAAATTCTGCTCAGATATTAGGAAGTATTTTTTCACACAGAGAGTGGTCCCTGTGTGGAATGGCTAGGACATGCAGTGAAGGCAGAATCACTGGGGGTTTTCAAGACCAGGCTTGATATGGTGCTAGATACTATTTAGCTGTTAGGCAAACTAAACAGTAGGCACATTTAGTGGTATGAAAAGGCGAGCTTTGCTGAGCTGAATGGCCTGTCCTTGCCATTATGTTATGTTATGTGTCTGCCCTTCCCTTTACTCTGCTTACTCTGTTCCTTTCTGATGATGCTTTTTTTTTCCCCCTTGTCCAAAGTGACATAGTATCATTTTATATAGCGTGATATAAACTGAAGCAAGTCAGGTTAAGTGCCTTGCTGAAAGGTACAGTCACACTATCCTCGCCACAAATCAAACCTTGAAAACCCTGCCTTACAAGACACAGTTCCATAAACTCCATTTCCGTCACAACCGAATCGTCCAATCACAACGCGGTTACACCCCGCCGCGTGTGCGCGCCTCTCAGGGCGGGTTCGTGTCTCGGGCTCACGGGAGGCTCAGGCCGCGAGACGCACTTCATCACGTGAATTAGAACGCGACAGGTCCATTTCCGCACCGTCCCGTTGTAAAGGATCTGACCTTTATTACGAATGAGGCGCGCCGCGGGAAACAAGGCTAGCCCGTCACCGAGGAGGGTCACAGTCCCCGTGTTTCGACTCCATCGGCGGGGAGCGGAGAAACGATCACAAAGACAGCGGCGGTCACGTCCTTTAGTACCGAAGGGTGGATCGCTTGATGGCAGCCCATAAATATTCAAACGCTTCATGTGCGTGATTTAGGAGAAGGTTATGATCTCTGGGAAGAAAAGGCAGAAATAAATCCACTTGGATTCCTTTCAAATATTTTATTTGTAGCGCTTGTCCTGTTTAAAGGTCTTTACAACAAAAGTCACTGATAAATTCTGGGCTTAATTAGAACATTTTCTTTAGGATAAGAGGATATTTTAGTATGTACAAAGTGCATAATTAATAGGAGAGTGAAATGTCTTCTGGGTCTAAAGCATAAATTGCCTTTGCAAATTAACATATTCGCCCAAGTACCACTTTCCCCCTGTGAATGCCATAATTGAAAAACACAGAAAAATAAGCATCATACATTGCAAAAAATTTTTGGGGAAAAAATGCTATAATAACCAACCAGGTTTGTGCATGTTGCCAAAATTACCCCTAAGAATTTGAATGTCAGGTTTAAGACAAGAAAGGTCCCCCCCTTTCTCTATCTTTTTCTCTCTCTCTCTTGTTCTCTCTCTCTTCTCCCTTCTATTCTGGACCCAAGGACTCAATTTCATGTTTTCATCCTTTTTGCTAAGATGTAGTTGTGACATTAGCATGGCCTTCATGTACAGCGTGGTGGTGGAGATGGGGGGTGGGGGGTATGAGGATGTGCGGGGGGCGGGCGGGCGGGGGTGGTTGACTGTCTGCATCGGAGCAAGAGCTATGAAAATGGAAACAAAATTTGTCTCTTCCTTAATTTTAAGTGGACAGGTCAAACGTCGCCTTCAAAAGACAGAGAGCTGAGGCGAGGGAGGGATCGCTTTGTTTTGGTGCCATTTTGTTTGCTGTGTGAAAGCATCCGTATTGACACTAAGCTCATTATATTGAGTGAAAAGGGCCTCTATTCATACATTTTAATAAAACAAAAACAGCGAGAATGGGCTTTGTTATTCCTCTGCCTTCAGCTTCTCAGCAATTAGACTCTTCTCCATCGCCTGTTAACACAAGCCCGCCCCTGCCTACCAGCGCCTCCAGGCAACAGATTATAATTTTGTCACTGTTGACCTTTATTAATATTATAGTTTTGGTGGTGCTTCTCGACAGCCAATCTCACATGCTAACAAGATGAGGAGATTGTTTTGATTAAACTTAAAACCACGGGGACAGCCAGTCAAATTAGCAGGCCAAGAAAACACAAAGAAAGTCAAAGGTCACTTGCAATTATACTGTATGCAGTGCCGAGAAAAAGTATTTGAAAAATATTTCCTCCATTATTGCATATTTGGCACCCCGAATGGTCTCAGATCTTTAGAGAAAACAAAACGTAATATTACAGAAAGGGAGACTGAGTTAGCAGAAAACATTTTTTTATTATTATTATTTCATTTACTTGAAGAAAAAAAGTAATTGAACACCCATATAACCCATTCGAAAAAGTAATCGCCCCTTTAAACATAATACCTTGCCTCTTTAAACATAAGAACGGTGATATTGGCTCAGGCAGGAAGAGCAGTCGTCTGGCAGTCAGAGGGTTGCCGTTTCAATCCCACCCTGGGTCTGTCGAAGTGTCCTTGAGCAAAACACCTAAACCCCAAATGCTCCTGATAGGCCGGTTGGTGCCTTGCTTGGCAGCCAGTGCCTTGCAGGGCAGAGTGTGGGGGTGTGAGTGTGTGTGTGTGTGTGAATGGGTGAACGAGAAGCATCAATTGAACAGCACTTTCAATAAAGGCGCTATACAAATGCCAACCATTTACCACTTACCCGGTTGCACCACCTTTAATAAAAAATTAAATAATCCCCACCAAAAAGCTTGCAAAAATATTAGTTTGGGGATGGGTGGAAGAGCCCGGTCAGAGACGCAGGTAGCCAGCTTTGTGCTGTCAGGCTGCGACGAGCAGGTTGCGGTTCGGCGACCCTGAGGAATCGATGACCAGACTCGCCCCGTTGTGGGCGGGTCGGCCGTCCGGCAGTTGGTCCTCTCTCCGCGTGTGGGAGACGTCCTCGCCGCGGCCATCTGCCCGGCCCACTCGGAGAGCTCCGCGGTGCCTCGTCTGGCAGCCGGGGGAACTGCAGGAGATCCGCCTGGGCAGGCTGCGGGCCGGGCCCGGTGCTAATAAGGTGTTAATAAGGTGTTGGTGCAGCCCGGTCCACTCCGGCCGCGGAGCTGTGAGCCCCAACTCCGCCATGCTACAGCCGACCTTCCCTGCTCCGCACTCTCAGAAATAAAGGGACCAAAAGTGCCAAAAAAGGTACAAATACTTGTCGCTGGGGTGGTACCCTGTAGGTGCATACAATTAAACGCCTTTTTTTGCTGGGAAACATGCTTGTTTGTACCCAAAGGGAACGTTACTGTACAAAAATGTACCTCCACTGTCGCTTTATTTCTGAGAGTGCACACTACTGACACTGACTCTCTGACATCTTTCACAATTTCCAAAAAAACTACTTTCAAATGCTCATAAGATGACAAATCGTGAATATTGCCAAATAAAGAAGAAAAAAAAGAATAACTAAGTGACCTTAAATTGTAAAATAATATAATATAATGGTAAATGGTTGGCATTAATATAATGCATTTATCCAAAGTGCTGTACAATTGATGCTTCTCATTCACCCATTCATACACACACTCACACACCAACGGAGATTGGCTGCCATGCAAGGCACCAACCAGCTTAAAAACCTCAATGCACTCATAGTTTTTATCGTGTTCGCTATCTTTGTAGAAAGTGTTGTTTCCCTTTTTCCTTCTTTTTCAGATTCAATACGAACCACATCAATGACACGGAGACACCTCCGACATTGATAATGTGCCTTTGCCGGGGATGGGAGCTGGGCCTTAATTAGTTTGCTAGCATCTTGAGTTACAAGTGTACAATCCAAGCAAATAAATTAGCCTGAAGGTCTAGAATTATTGGACGCGGGGTCTGAACCGGGGTTGGATTCCAATTCCATTTTCAACTCGCTCAGTCGGAAAACAAAGTGAATTGAAGTTAATGGCCTGGACTGGAACCTCAACCCTCGAACATCATAGGCATTTTTCAATGCATAACTTAAAGGTGAATTAATTGTGATGAAATGGACTGAATTGAAATGGGAACTGACCCTCAGGATAATGCCAAATGTGGGACGGAAAAGGAGCATGCCGGGGTCCCCCTAGGGCCACATTTTGGGCCCCATGGAAAGATCTTAAATTGGTACCCACCACCTCAGACCACCCCACCCTATCCCTACGCAATTTCTGAGGGCCCCTGTCTGTTTTCAGAAGAGCTATAAAGGTAGAGTAGAAATACTGCACAGTAAAATGTTCAGTGTTAGTTCAACCTTGACCATAGTGACCCTATGTACTCTATACGTGTTGATTTAAAACTGGGTGGGGGTCGGTTGTGAGTTCAGTGTTAATTCAACCCTGACCATAGGGACCATATATAGAAACCGTATATAATCCATAAGTGTTGATTTAACACTTGTGTGGGGGTTGGCAGTGAGTTCAGTGTTAATTCAACCCTGACCTTAGCAACATATATAGGGACCATAGGGACCATATGTACTCTATAGGTGTTGATTTAACACTGTGTGAGGGTTGGCAGTGAGAAAGAGCAGATTGAGGGCGGCCACGTCGATAAAAACTGATTTCGGATCAGTCGGTAAGTCTTTTTATTTTCTTTCCTAATCTCTCGTCCTCTCACCCTTCTTCCTCTACCTCTCCCCCTCTTTCTCACACCACCCCCCTTCTCTCTCTCTCTCTCTCTCTCTCTCTATCCGCACCATTTATTCCATCTCTCTCTCTGTGCCATTTCTCTTTCACTCTGTTAATACCTGCTCTGGGGCACTGGAGCAGTCAGAGCCAGGGGTGCTAAAGCTGCTCTTTCCCCCATAAACTCACATCCCGGGAGAGACTTCACTACTTTAAGAAGGGACTTAATTGAAGGGATAATTTGAATTACAGCAGTCTGTGTGGTATGAGTTATTTGTTGGCAGGGTTATGAATCTCTTTTTCCCCCCGTTTTACACATGGTATATCTTCTTTTTAGGGTCACATATTAACTTATCCTTTAATACTTCTGGGTAACTTTGGCCAATTTATTCTCCAGTATACAATTTCCCACAGTATATGTGTTTTATATGTTTTATAAATTTTTTTAAGATATTCATATGTATATACATAATTTATTTACATGCATTTCAACATTTTTCGGAAATATATTTAAATATTCACAATTAGCTGCTTTTGCATACTTATGACATATTTACATGTACTTAAATACTGTTGCGACGTATATGTGAATTGTATATATATATTTAAAATATATTTAATTTAACCACCACATGCTGCATTTAAATATATTTAATTTCTGTATGGGTTGATGCTGTGAGCTGAGATGATTTTGTTTTTGGTCATAGAGTAAATCCTTTGTTTCTCCTTCCTAATATTGTCATTTTTTCCCGTAAGGTTATGATAGTGTCCCATAAACACCGGGTGGCTTATATTTCTACTGAACATCGATCATTGTTTCCCAGTGACAAGGGTAACAAAACTCCAGACACCATGTCCTCACATGCAACCTTCTCACTACAGCAATTCAGGTGAGATATAGAGACTACAGCACTCGTATGCCACTGCAGGTGAAATGAAACCCGTATTCGTGAAGAGAGGAGAGAAATGAAATGGCGGTCTAGGTTTTCATCATATGATTGCGAAGACAAAAGGATCAAACCCCATTGGCCTCCATTACCTGGATCGCCCTCTTATATCTGAAGGACCTGATGGCCATCATTTAGAGGCAGTTTTCAGTTGCCAGCTTCAATGTGTGATCTCATAGGACAAGGGCTTATAAGCTGTTGGTCAGGACCCGATGGCAAGTTGTGAGTGGGGTTGAGATGGGCCATGGCATGAATCTGGAAAGAAATAAATTGTAAATTTTCCAGAGGATTCCACACGAGTTGAACTATTTGGGCTTTGAAACGGTGGGAAGCTTTGTGTTACGAGCGTACATTTTTAAGCAATGTCAGGCTATTCCAGGATTGGAAATATGTGTTGCATATTTTAAGAATGCTACTCCATTTGTTACACCTACAATGACAATACATTTGAGCATAAAACATAACAAGGTAGGTGACTTAATAGCTCATGCAACTCATTTATTGATTTAGGATGGAATGTGTTTTTGACTTGTTAATTACATTAAAATTGGGTCTCCAGGTTACAGTAAATGCTTGTTTTATCTGAATCTGTTGTTCATTATTTACACACTTCAGTGCTCCTTGTGATAAGTTGTTGGTTCAACTGTTAATCAGAAATGGCATGCAATGCACCGAGGGTGCAGTTATAAAGTCTGTTTCATTTTTAACAAAAAATAATGCTCACCATTTTGGCATGGCTCCCGAATGCCTATCAGAGGTTCTTTTTTCTCACTGATTTGAACTTCAGTGTTTGGCCCATGCAATGCTTATGAAATCCCTCCCAGGGAATCAAAATTGTTACTAGGAAGCCTCGACAAGTCACTAAGAGTCATCATCAAGGGCTATGTATGTGTGCCGGAAATATTTTTTTAAAGTCGCTATTAGATCGGCTGGATGAACTGTGGGCGTGAGAGGAGATTTCCGTGAGCGGAGCTGGCATTTCCATTTGTTACCCACAATGCTTTATTTTCCCCCAGAAATGGGTCCTCTGGCGCGCAGCCAGCTGAAGGTGTGTGTGAATAACCTGCGAGCACTACCTGCGAGGGAGGAAGAGGAGAAATGCGGGTTATTTATATGTAAATGTATGGACTGGAAATGGGAAGTTGTGTCCTGAGGCAATAGGAATGAATTATTCTGTTCGAGATCAGTGCTCCGAACAGATTCAGTGTAAACACAGCCACGCCGTTGCCTGACAGAGGTTACGTGGTAGTTACAGATATTTGTTTTTACCATTTACAATAAAAGGCCATTAATTAGAAATGAACCTCCGTGTGACAATATTTGGAAACTACTCGGGGTTAAATTCCTGCTCCGCTGATCTGGGTTAAAAAAGGAGAGAAAATGTCAGCACCAGTTTGTGAACATAACCTCTCCATCCCAGGTTTGTTCCCACTGTTGCCCTTTAGGCTGAAGGCAACAGCGTAAAAAACCATGAAGCAGGTTGGATCCTGCACTTGTGAGAGAGAGTGTGCATATGTATGTGTGAGTATGTAGGTGTAGACAGTATGTGTGTGTGTGTGTGTGTGTGTGTGTGTGTGTGTGTGCGTGCATGAGTTTGTGTGAGTGTGTGTGTGAGAGTGTGTGCATGAGTTGGTGTGAGTGTGTGTGCATGAATGTGTGTGTGTGTGTGTGTGTGTGTGTGTGTGCATGAATGTGTGTGTGTGTGTGTGTTCGTGCATATGTGTGTGTAAGTATGTAGGTGTAGACAGTATGTTTGTGTGTGTGTGTGTGTGCATGTGTATGTGCTTATGTGAGTATGTACACATATGTGAGTTTGTGCATGAGTGCGTGTGTGAGTGGGTGTGTATGTGTGTGTGTGAGAGTGTGTGTATGTGTGTGTGCATGAGTTGGTGTGAGTGTGTGTGTATGTGTGTGTGCATGAGTTTGTGTGAGTGTGTGTGTTCGTGCATATGTGTGTGTGAGTATGTAGGTGTAGACAGTATGTTTGTGTGTGTGTGTGTGTGCATGTGTATGTGCTTATGTGAGTATGTACACATATGTGAGTGTGTGCATGAGTGCGTGTGTGAGTGGGTGTGTATGTTTGAGTGTGGCGGTGTGTGTACGTGTGTGAGTGTGAGAGTGTGTGTATGTGTGTGTGCATGAGTTTGTGTGAGTGTGTGTGTGAGAGTGTGTGCATGAGTTGGTGTGAGTGTGTGTGCATGAATGTGTGTGTGTGTGTGTGTGTGTGCATGCATGTGTGTGTGTGTGTGTGTGTGTGTGTGTGTGTGTGTGCATGAATGTGTGTGTGTGTGTGTGTGTGTGTGTGTGTGTGTGTCTGAGCCCATGCGTTACAGCAGTCAGTCAGCCGGAGCACTTCCTCTCTGATTTACGCTGGCCGGCTCTGCGGGCTGCTGAAGGGGTGTTCCTGGGCAGTGCTGAGTAACAGAGCATCCGTCACTGTCACAGCCTGGGAACAGGGTGAGGAGCACATACTGTGTCCCCATGGTAACACACACCTACGGACACACACACACGCACACATACACACACACACGCACACTGCACACACACACAGGGAACACATACAAGCACACATTAGACACACACACGCACACACACTGCACACACACACAGGAAACACATACAAGCACACATTACACACACACGCGCACACACTGCACACACACACAGGAAACACATACAAGCACACACACGCGCACACACTGCACACACACACAGGAAACACATACAAGCACACATTACACACACACGCGCACACACTGCACACACACACAGGAAACACATACAAGCACACACACGCGCACACACTGCACACACACACAGGAAACACATACAAGCACACATTACACACACACTGCACACACACACAGGAAACAGATACACACATACATGCACACACACCGACAGACACACACACACACACACATACAGTACACACATACACACATACACACAGTATACACATATAAACACTTGCACACACACACATATACAGTACACACACAAGTAGACGCACATACACACATACAGTACACACTCATGCACATTCACAGCTTAAATACTAAACGGAATTTACTGATGAAAATACGTGTGTAATGATAGTCAAGATCATTCAAGATGGATGAGGCACAGATTCTATAACAGTTTATAGACAACCATTTACCCATCAAACACACACACACACACACACACATAAAATTGTTACCATTTACCCCACAAACACACACACAAAATCAAATTGTCACCATGTAAACTCCCTAATGTTATTCTCTCTAAGCATTAAGTCATTAAGCATGATCGCGCTCGGTCGAGAGGGTAAGCACGGAAGGCATTGAGTGATAGCGATGTCCTAACATTGCCATTGAGGTCTCTCTGCTGTCCAACGATGATGACAAGCGGCCATTTCCCTTAAAATAAACTGCCCTTTTATTATCAACAGAGACAGAAGCATATTTCCTACAGCCGAACGTACAACGTGTCAAACGCCATTTCACTCTCATTGGACCAGAATAGCAGTGAAATGGCAGGGGCACACATCACATTTACACATCACAATTACGGTATGTAGGTGTCAAACAGGAATGTGCTGGAAATATAATATATTTTTTTTGCAAAAGTGTACATCATTTCTTTCCAGCTGTTCCCTGTAAGAGGAGCTATCCTATAAGGTTAGTGCTTTTGAGCAGGACGCATTTGTCACCGACTTTCGGTTATATATTTTAAGATGGAAATGATTTATAGGGCTTTGGGGGTGAATTGTGATTTCAACGGGTAATCCTCATAACCTTCGGTGGAACAGAATTAATCTCAGGTTCACATACTGTAGCTGACAACAAAACACCGTCAGCATGCCTGCTGGTTTTCAGGTTGCGAGACATACTGTTTCCTAACCTCTCTGTGGCGTACATCCGATGTATGCCACATTAAGATCACCACCTGTCCGTATCTTCACATCAAACAACGCTTAGGCAATTTGTACAATCGTTATTTTCTGGTGTCTTGGTGATGCTGTGCACTGCAGTGTACTAAAACTAAAAATGTGGATCCAATGAAAAAAAAAATCCTTTCACGCAAAAAGGGTGTTCGCAACAGTGTCCTTGGGTTAAGATGGGACAAATGTTATAAACCGAACAAGGACAAAGAAGAAAGAAAAGGCCTCTCAGTTTTATCCCTGGAAGCTGCAAGTACATTGGGAAGCTACACAAGTGTTCTTACTACAAACACACTGCAACCTTGCTCCGTATTTCAGTTGAAAAGCTCAGAAACTGATGTTTCTCGCTGTATATCCTGAAAATACGTGGATTAATAAATCCCCCGGAGTTGTGAAATCTGTGTGATTTTTTTTTATCTTTCGATTCCACATCTTGTACTGCCACAGGTCAGAAAGCCAGGGACAATGTGGATACAAATGCAATGGCATATTTATCTAATGTGCTGATGGATGGTGACATCAGTCAACCGGAGGTCAGGGCATTTTCAATCACTTCCAGGGTCAGAGGTCAGGTGATTGCTCTCAGTGTGACAGGATTGGAGATTGAGTCAAAAACACAGACTGTGACAAAGAAGGTGTTCATCTGATGACCAGCAGATCATTGTCTATTCAATTTTACATTCAACAATATGTTGGTAGTGAGTCCAGGGGGAAATGGTCCCTTTCAATCTCTCAGCTGCTCTGTGACCTTTCGATGTTCACGCTCACACGACATGACAATGGTGCACTGGATTGACACATCTAGCAATCAGTTTATATTCAGCAGCTGCCATACAATTGGTAACCTTCTAACTGATACATTACATTACAGGCATTTCGCAGGTGCTCTTATCCAGAGGGATACAAAGTGCATAACCATAACCAGGGACAAGCACACAGAAAGACCTTATAGGGAAGGACAGTTTCAAGTGCTAGGAATGCCCACAGAGATAGGAAATTGGACCTTGTAGAAAGTAGCAATAAAACTGTCTTAGTGAGCAAGATAATAGTAATAAAATGAGTATACACTTTCGCGGAAATGACAAGAAACCTCTAACATAGGCAAACGAAAGTAGCAATAAATAAATACTTAGTTCGTAGGGCAAGAAAAGGTAGCCCATAGTAACCAGCTGCCTATCGAAGGGATGGTAGCGTTGGGCTGGGAAGTTCTGCTGGATAACTGCAGCTGAGCCTTAATTAACACTGATGACAGATCTCATTTTTAAAGATTGGGGTGAAAGGTTGAGCGTCTCAAGCTATTTCCATGATGCTTATGCTATCCACAGTATTCTCCGTGAGATGCAAGGCAGCAATGAAAACATGCAAAGAAGTCATTCTTCTGAGAGACACAGGCAACTCAGTAGTTTAATTAAAGTTCTGTTTACGGGGAGAAACTCTCTCATTGTCAACGTGATTGCAGGGGTCAACTAAAGCGTGGCTGAGGTAATTCATTAAACTGGGTAATTGGAAGGCTTGTAATTTCACTGACAGGAACGGGCATAATAGAAGACATAATAGTTGTGGCTCCATCGGTTGTGAGTAGTTTAGTACATGATTACATTACATTATAGGCAGTTGGCAGATGCTCTTATCCAGAGCAATGTACGACAAAGTACATACCCATAACCAGGGAGAGGAGCGCTGAAAGATCCTAGAGGCGCAGGGTGCTAGAAATGACCACAATGGACTGCAGCCTCTTATTGGTTGAAGAACATCATTGTTTATGAATCTTAAGTTCTTGAATTGGTTTCCAGAGGGCTATTGCTCTATTCATATGAGCGCAGTGCCACTGACCACGCTGAATACGGCACGCTAGTAAATGGAAGCAAGGTGCATTTTTCATTCAGTGCGGCGGGCTTTCATCACAAATCTGTGTAAGACATGAGAAATGCAACACCATCTCAGATCTGTAAATCGAGGTGAAGGATCAAGTGCATTGCAAACAGACCGATTCTGAGGCTCAGAAAAGAATCGAATGACCTTTATTGAGTCCAACAATGGATAGGGTCCAACAATCCTGGATAGGATTATGTCAACACTACTCCTTAACATTTGTTTATGAATTATTGTGTAATATTTAGAAATATATATATTTGGAGGGTTGATATTGGTGGTGCGGTGACAGTGTTTTTTTTTTTTAATTTATTCATAAGAAGGGCAACATTGGTCTGTCAGTGAGCCAAGATAAGGGGTGTCCAATCTTATACGAAAAGAGATGGTGTGGCTGCAGGTTTTTGTTGTAGAACACAGGTGTCAAAATCCAGTCCTGGAGGGCCGTAGTGTCTGCTGGTTTTTGGTGTGTTCTGGGTTCATTCAAGTCATTGAATGGTTAAAGTATCCACATGCCTTGTTCTCAAGGCCTTAATTGGCCTTAATTGGCAGCTGATTGAAAGGAAACCACAAAAACCTGCAGACACTGCGGCCCCCTGGGGATTCAGTTTGACACCCCTGTTGTAGAACAACACTAAAACACATGACTCTACTTGTCAAGGGCTTGAAGAAAGACTATGATTTGTTCATTATTGGCTGAATTGGGTAATTAAAAACCTGCACCCACATTGGTGCTTTTGGATAATACTGGACTCACCTGGGGCGGTATCACAAAGCAGGATTACTGAGTTAGCTGGATAACTGCACTGAGTAAAACTCACAAAGCAGGATTACTGAGTTAGCTGGATAACTGCACTGAGTAAAACTCACAAAGCAGGATTACTGAGTTAGCTGGATAACTGCACTGAGTAGAACTCACAATGCAGGATTACTGAGTTAGCTGGATAACTGCACTGAGTAAAACTCACAAAGCAGAATTACTGAGTTAGCTGGATAACTGCATGGAGTAAAACTCACAAAGCAGGATTATTGAATTAGCTGGATAACTGCATGGAGTAAAACCTGGAACCCTCCCAGATCTGGAACAATGACTGAAGTAAAAAGAGCCTTTCCAGGTTTTTCTCAGTGCAGTTGTCCATCTAACTCTGTAATCCTGTGCGAATTCATGCATGACTCTCTGACCACACAAACCAGAGCTGTCAAACTAAATCCCCAGGGGGGGCCGAGGTGTCAGTGAGTTTTTTTTTTTGTGCTTTCCTTTCAATCAGCTGCCAATTAAGGCTGTTGAGAACAAAGCGTATGGATTCTTTAGCCAATCAATGACTTAAATGAGCCACCGGTCCTCAAAACACCCTGAAAAGCAGCAGACACTGCAGCCCTCCAGGACTGGAGTTTGACCCCTGTGCTGGAAATCCTGTATTCCCCTCCGAGCGATGGGCTTGCAGCCGCTGGCGGTGTGCACATTAGGCTAAGCACCTGTGTGTCTGTGGAGTGCGGTGAGGAGGGGCGGCGGGGTTAATTTGGGGGCTGTACACAGACACACACAACGCCTGTTTAAAGTACTTACAGAACAGAAACTTCCCTAAATAGCAGAGTGCATCCCGGCGTGAAATGAAGAAGTACCCCTCCTGGTAAATATTTATTTTACATTTGGAATTAGCATACAAAATGTAATTAAAAATCAGCAACTTCCCTGCCTTCTGTGAAACGGTGCGTTCGGATAAAGCCGCCACAAACCGTAGATTTTAATTAGCAACCCGCAGACAAGCGAGATAATGACACTGACTGAAAAGTGATCCGTGTGTGGAGCTTTTCGCTGCTACAGCGGGGCTGTGCTGTGCAGTGCCAGGACCTTGTGCACCAGATCAGTGGTCTTACACTCTGATTCTGAGGGCAGGACTCTTCACACTATTCAGATTTTTTGTTTGCTTTGTACCCCGGTTGATTTTTCTCCTCGGTCACGTCATGGCATTCTGTAAGACTTACGCAATAAGTTGTTCTATATAAAATTAATTCAGAAAATATTTTACTCCGAATCAGGACATCCTATCCCTTTTAGACTTATAAACCATTAGAGTTGAATGAACATCCATCCATCCATCCATCCATCCATCCAAAAAAAAAAAACTGGCTATGTAATACTGCTCATAATAAACATATTTCTGTACAAAAACATATATAGCCTCATTGGCGAATTTGGACAGCTTATAGCCAGCTCATGCATTGTTAGAATACATAGATCAGTGTTTCAGCTTTCAGGCCTGGGTGGTAAAAGTCATCAGCGTGCAAAAATAAAAAAGTTACTGCTGTTACGACCGTCGTTAAATCGAAACAAAAGGGAGACAACACAGCAAGGCATGTTTAACAAACAAGTAATTTATTAGACATAAAAAGCAACAGTTGAGTGTAGCTATTGTTATGGAAAAATGCCCTTTTTAACATTTCACAGGTAAGCATCGTCTGATGAAACAGATCCCAGTAAAAACAATGATAGCTATACTAGTTTAACTTTCGTATTTATTTGCAAAGAAATAAAAGAAAGTGAGAAAGCTTACCGGCTTTCTGATTTGAATCAGACATAGTAAGACTCTTATACACACTTTTCCTGAAGGGGGGGGCTTTACCAAAACAAAAAGACATGAAGCTGGCCGCGAACATTTATCAGTATTTTGTCTTCTGAAAACCCCTTGTTGACCTTGCTGTAAGACCAGAATGTGCTAGCTACCCCCTTCCAGAAGAAGCAGAGACAAAGGCCGTCTGTCTGCGGGGAGAGAGACAGAGAAAGACTCCTAGTAAGCATCTAATTCAGAAAGTGGCCTAATAGCAATTAGGATTAGGTCATTTTTAATCACATGATTGTCTTTATGTTAACAGCCATTGTCAATTAAGAATCAATTAAGAAAATGACCCTTACACTATCTATAAGTGAAGTGTATGGATGCGCAAATTAAACGTAGGGGCGTGAATCATCAGCGCAAAACCGGTGAAGGTGAAGAAACGACTGGTCCAGCCGGCCCCAGCCTGACGCAGGAGGAGAACAAAAAAAGAGTGAGAGCCTCTCAAATGTGGTTTTCCAACGCAGATCGCAAACGGGAAAAGTCAACGTGCTAACCACTAGATTGAGCTCCTCTCAATTATTACGCTACCGTAAAACCAGTAGAGTTGTCGCTCCTGAGCTTATGAGCCTCTTGTCTAGTAATGTAAGGTCTGAACTTCCCTTCAGCACCTCCAGTGGACATATGATTTAGAAACTGCAGCACAGTGTTCCCATGAGCACGTAATCTTTATTCTGCCAAAAAGTACTCAGAGGTACAGTACATATTTGCCATGAGACTGGGTAGATTGATGTGAGGGATGATTGGAAACTCAACTCAACACATCTCAGTTTAATTCAGTTCCACTCAGCTCAGCTCAACACCTCAATTCAAACTTAACTGAACAACTGAACTGAATTCAACTCAACTCAAATCACCTCAGCTCAAGAACCAAACTTTTGCAGCTATCAGCCTGGATTACTGGGAATTATACATATAGACCATCGCCCATTATCAGTTTGAGATCCGTCTCGACCTGTTACACAGCAGGAAGATAATTGGGTGTCTGTAATCACTACTGTCAAACCGACACAGCTTGACGAGATATAACGCCATGGGCGAGTCAAGCTATTGTAAAGCTGTTGACAGATAACTGCATTGACATGGCCGTGCAGTTTTCGCACCTTCGGTAAAGATGTAGCAGAAGACTGCATTCGCCCTCGTTACACTAGCGAACCGCTGACGTCCATTTTCTAAGCACCTTACTCCGTTCCCAATGCCCTTCTCTGTTATGTATCTACAAATCTTCGCAGTTTTATGCTAATGTTGCAGTTATAAATCCAGTGCGTTCAACTTTAGCTAAATTTAAGCGCTTCACGTACAATAATTCACAGGATTTATACGCATGGCACATCGTAAATTAGAAAGAGTTAGGAAGTCGCAAGGGTGCATGGTATCGTTCCAGACCGTGACGTATGGGAACGCGGTTAGTGAAGAAAGATGGAACTGGAAATATGGAAATCATTCATAAATATTCTTAGCAGTGGATAGAGTACTAGACAATGCTTTTTAATGGTTTAACCCTTTGAAGAGTAGGTTGTTTTATTCATTCAAAGTCAATGTACTGGAAATCCACTGCAGTAGTGATTATTGCATCAGCATGGGAATATTAAGAACATTGTAATTATATACTGTAGTTGTCATCTTCGACATAAAATGGTTAAAGTCATGCTTAGAACCAAATGCTATTATATAGAAGACGCCCCTAAAATAAAATGCTTTAAGAGGAAGTATAATGTTAAGGTTTACTCCTCAACATGCATATACGGGGAAAGAACCAACCTTTTTAAAATGGCTCTTTCCAGTACACTACTCACAACACCTATGAGAGATCCAGAAATAAAAAATTGTTTTATTTATTCCTTCAGAGGGAGCGACGGCCTGTTTATTTTCTGATCGACTCTCAGCATTGGGCTCTGTCACTGCGAGTGCCCCGGTGCGCTGTAATTGGCCATAACTGTGGCGTGGACGTGGGTGGGCGGGCGATGGTGCTGTCGTTGGTTGGAGTGTGTTGCACTTCCTACCGCTCCCACTACACTTACTTTAGCAGACGCTCTGTGTGTAGCTTGTGTGTGCATGTGGGAGTGTGTGTGTGTGAGTGTAGAGTGTGTGTGCATGTGTGTGTGTGTGAGTGTAGCGTGTGTGTGCATGTGTGTGTGTGTGTGTGTGTGAGTGTAGCGTGTGTGTGCATGTGGGAGTGTGTGTGTGTGAGTGTGGCGTGTGTGTGCATGTGGGAGTGTGTGTGTGAGTGTAGCGGTGTGTGTGCATGTGGGAGTGTGTGTGTGTGTGAGTGTAGCTTGTGTGCGTGTGGGAGTGTGTGTGTGTGAGTGTAGCGTGTGTGTGCATGTGTGTGTGTCGCATATGTGCCTGTCTGTGTAGTGTGCGTGAGTGTGTGTCTGTTTGTAGCGTGTGTGTGCATGTGTGTGTGTGTGTGTGTGTGAGTGTAGCGTGTGTGTGCATGTGTGTGTGTCGCATATGTGCGTGTCTGTGTAGTGTGCGTGAGTGTGTGTCTGTGTGTAGCGTGTGTGTGCATGTGTGTGTGTGTGCGTGTGTGTGTGTGAGTGTAGCGTGTGTGTGCATGTGTGTGTCGCATATGTGCGTGTCTGTGTAGTGTGTGTGAGTGCGTGTGTGTCTGAGTGTGTGTATGTATGCGTGTATGTGTGAGTGAAGCATGTGTGTGCATAACATGTGTGTATTCATGTGTGTGTGTGTGTGCGTGTGTGTGTGTAGTGTATGTGAGTGTGTCTGTGTAGTGTGTGTGAGTGCGTGTGTGTCTGAGTGTGTGTATGTATGCGTGTATGTGTGAGTGAAGCATGTGTGTGCATAGCATGTGTGTATTCATGTGTGTGTGTGAGTGCGTGTGTGTCTGTAGCTTGTGTCGGATGTGTGTGCATGTGGGAGTGTGTGTGTGTAGTGTGTGTGTGCATGAGTGTCTAAGTGTGTGTATGTATGCGTGTATGTGTGAGTGAAGCATGTTTGTGCATAGCATGTGTATTCATGTGTGCGTGTGTGTGAGATGTACAGACTACTTCAGAGGTTGTTTTTTGGCACCTCTCTTGAAAATGTTTTCAAAGAAAGGGAGGGTTTCTCGGGCACCTTTAGCTGCGTGAAGCCAGTGTAAACACGCTGGCGAACACTGGTACACAAAAACAACTCAATCCCAACGGGAAATCTGGCAGACAGTGCCCAGGCTTTGATACACACATAAATAGTATCGACATATCTACATAGGAGTTTTTCTTTGATGATGAATAAAAAAAAAAGTGTGTAAAAAAAAAACAGAAAAACAAAACAAAGCGAAAAGAAAAGATCAATATGCTGCTGAAGCTGGACCGGGATCCCGCCTGTGGTAGATCCAGCGGTCCGAGCCCCTGTGTAATTTGGCGCTGTTGATTTGCGGCGTGCCACCCAGAGATGGGGCTGGTGGTTATCGAGCTCCGCTGAGCGGCTGACAGGCAGGCGGGGGAGGGAGCCGGCGTGCGCGGCCGCCGCCCGCCTCTCCAGACGCGTCTTTACTGACATCGCCATGGAAACCACACATTCGCCATCGGCACCTGTTGAGTCACTAAAACCTGCAATTACTTGTACATGTTCCCGGAGTCTCAGCCCTTTCCTTCGCCTCATGAATCATCAGCTTATTCAGAGCCGGTCCCCGGTGGGGGGGAAAAAAAAAGTTTCTGGAGCAAAAGTTGCGGTGGGGAATACAGTGACGGATGGTCTCTTAGGATGATCTAAATATAGCGCGTCGCAGGGCCCTGCAATGTCCGAAAGCGCGCCGCTATCTAGGAGCGTTGGAATTATGGGACAGTCCTGTTTGCACAATGCTACATCCATTATTCCACACCAGGGCGTCTGAGACAACCAGCCTGGGGACTAGGCATCGTTTCAGCCCGCCGAATTGTCCCTAAAACCAGAAGGGGTCAATATTACATTACACAACATTACGGCTATGCGTCCAAAGCAACTTACGGTTGATTAGACTGAGGGGGGACCATCCCCCATAGAGCAATGCGGGGTAAAGTAGCTGCACAGTTCTTATAATGGCCACACCGGGGCTTGAAACAGCAACCTTCCGGGTCCCAGTCATGCACCTTTGCCGCAAATTTCCCAATATTATTGCGGAAAAAGTCGTTCCCAACTATGCATCCACGCGGCGCACCAGAAGCTGGCACCGGAAAACAAGAGGCACAAGAGGCACTTCTTTCTTTTGAGAATGATTGGCGGTGCCAGCGGGACTGCAGGCTCACAGGGGGTGCCCCCCGGGCCTACACGAACCGACGGGGAGGACCCCCCCGGAGGCTCGGAGAGTAACCGTCTCCAGGGCCCAATTCCCCGCCGCCCTCCGCGACGGAAACTGAAGAGGCGTTACGTGAGGATCGTTTGAATCGCTCGCAGTCCGTCTCATCTCATTAGCTTCCCCCCTGCACCCTGCACCGTGAGAATGGGGGGAGGGGCGGGGGGAGGTGAGAGAACAGTTTAACATATAAGCGCTTATAAAAAAAATAAAAAAAACTGTATATGATGTGTAAATGTGTTTGTCGTCTCCGTCAGCTGTAATTAACATTCGGTGTAAATCGGCAGATTAGGTGCCTGAGGGGTGGGGGAAGTTTCCAGAGTGTCAGCGCCACACTCCACATAAAAGCTAAATAATCTACTGGCTTTAAAGGGTCACCTCGTCCTCAAAATTCACAATCACTGGGCCCGAGAGAAGGGGAGGGTGAAGCTTTTTTTTATAGCTCCCTTTACGGTCACACCTTACAACAAGGGTACATGAATTGGCGTGAACTAATGTAGTTGTTAACTAATGACTACTGAGAAGTTGATCTGTACGGCTCCGTTAATGTATTTGTGCACCATTGATTCATGTTCACAACTACATTGGTAAATGCCAATTTGTGAACCTCATTTGTAAAGCGTGACCATGAAAACTGAATATCTGTAGTTTGTGGCAATATGTTATGTGTATATGTTGAATGGTGATGCTGTTTGGAAAAGTTATACAATTCATATATGTCCAAGACTCACAGGAAGCAGTGTTGAGCTAGTGGTGTAGGCTATATCAGAGCCCAGACGTAGCCGTAAAAACAACAGAAATAAACACGGCACTGCATCAGCAGAGCAGACACCGCCGGGCCATTCGTAATGGCGCGACGGCGTTTAACAAAACAGCGCGTGATTGATCATGTCCCAGGTATATCTGTAATATTTACCGCGGCGGGCATTACGGGAGAATGATGGAACGCCGACGCGGACTGGATTGGGGAAATTAAAATGAGAAGAGAGAGCAGAGGAGACGTGGACAGACGCGCCGTCACGTCGTCTCGCTCTCCTCCGGGTTTATTAAGGCGGATCTGGGGACGAGGACGCTGATTGATTGCGCTCCCCTCGCTCGTTTATAGCAGTGTTTACCCACAGCAAATAAAGCGTGTTAATACGCGGCTGCCAGTCAGGTCCGCGAGCGGCGCAGGTTCCCTATCTCTGATCTGTTAGCGTCGATGCCGCCGCCGCCGCCCGCGCGTCCATGTGGAAAATTGTCTATTGTGATGATTATTTTTCAACAAAAAAAAAAAAAAAACAAGAAAAAAAAAAAAAAAAGAGAAGGAGAAGGAGAGGCAGAGTGGAAAATATTAGGTTTGGGATAATGAATATGTATATGCCAACTGGTGACTTGTGTTTCAAACGGATTACCAACTGTCAGCTTTTTGGTTTCCTCTGAATTTCATCACAGTGTCTGCTCTGACAGGATGTGTGTGTGTGCGCGTTTGTGTGTGTGTGTGTGCATGTGTAGTGTGTATGTGTGTGTGTGTGTGTGTGCATGTGCGTGTGAGAGAGAGAGAGAGAGAGAGAGTGTGTGGCCAGTATGTGTACGTGTAGTGTGTGTATTTGTGTGTGTGTGTGTGTGTGTGTGTGTATGTGTAGTGTGTATGTGTGTGTGTGTGTGAGAGAGAGAGAGAGAGAGAGAGTGTGTGTGTGTCCAGTATGTGTACGTGTAGTGTGTGTGTTTGTGTGTGTGATAGAGAGTGTACATGCCTGCGTGTGTTTTACATCCATAAGGTACCACCCTGATTTACCTCATGCTAAAAAAAAGTTCATCTGTGGGGCGTACAGAATGAATGAAAAAGAATGGGGGATGTCAAAGGAGAAAGACTTTAAAACTCAGACGTAATCATGTGCTGTGCATTCAGTGTGACTGCGCCACACAGGGGTCTCAGCATCTGTTACCCCTCCACCCGGAGCTGCAGTTTTCATTACGTTCCCACAAACCTGGGAGCAAAGGAAAATATTTAACACAAAAAATACAATGATAAAATACTGCCAAAGCACAGAGAGAAGTTTCCTACCCCTTGTACCAGCGATGTATTATCAACAAATCAATAGTCATTTGTACGTCGTGTTTGTAAGACTGTGGCTAAGGTACATAACTAGGAGGTGCTGACCCCAGGTGTGACCACAATAAGATCCGATCCACTGCTGGACCCTTGAGCAAGGCCCTCAACCCCACAGTGCTCCCGGGGCGAATGCTCAGTCAAAACAGTCCCTTTGGATAAAAGTGTCAGCGGAATAACAAATTCTTTATTTATTTATTACATCATCTATATTCTGAGGCACGTGTAAGGGAAAAGGAAGTGATTAAGTAAAAAAAAAAAAAAAAAGGCTGGGATTACTCTTTTTTTTTTCCCCCACTGGTTGGACTTTTCTCGCAAGAGGGAGACAACATGGCCGCCCCATGGCTCCGCTCGTTAGCTGCCCTCCTGGGGCCTCATCAAAAGAGCGCTCGCACCAGCTCGCCTCTCTCGCCCGTCTTTAAAAACAGCCAGCCGCGCCTTTTATGCAAAATTTACAATTTACCCAACTCTTCAGAAACTCAGTCCCACCATTCACTCTTTTAAATTCATTCTCTGCTCATTTCCAGCAACAACAAAAAATGTTTAAAAAAAAAAAAACTGAGGTAAATTTTTTATTTTCCCATTTTCATTTTTCCAATCATCCAGGAGAAATGTAAATATTATATAATTCCTTACCGAACAACTAGTAAATTCAATAAAATGGTGAAACCAATAAATTAGACTTGATAAACGAATCCAGAATTCCAGTACTACCTACAGGCACATTATTCTACCATCTCCATTTAGGACTGTGGTTGAATTGGAATCCGGCCAGAGAACAGAAAGCTCTTGACCTTTGTTAGTGCAAACACAAGCATCCGACGAGCCCTTTTGGAACGTCAAATTGGTGATTTTGCACTTCTGTGTTCATGATTTTTTAATTTTATAGTTTTATCCCGGATCAGATACGTGCCAAATAAATATTGTGCGTGAAGTGACGACAAACAGTCTCGCGTGAAGTAAACAGCCTCTCGTGCTGCGAAATAGAGGCTACAATTGTATGATATTCAAGGCCATGTGTGGTATACAAGAACGTCTTCTCTTCTGTTTCCAGGTCAGCGCTAAAAAATAAATAACGTTATTGCAATACAGAAGTATAACCTTGTAATATTGCAAGACTATAATGCATAGGTTCTGCACTTCGCTGTGTATCGTTCATTTCACAGAATTCACGCTGAGATGTGTTGATGCTGTTTTTCCCCTCATACAGGCTGGATTTGCATCGGAGGTCTTCAGGCGTGATGCTGCTCCGTTTCCAGGAGGAATTCCTTGAGCAGCATTTTTTTTTCTCTTCGCACCCCTGCCTCCGGATGCGGCGTAATGAATCTCTCGCAACGCGCGAAGACGGAACCGAAATAACGTCTGATTATAGAAGCGCAAATATTTCGCAATGCTCTTGGCACTGGCGGAGCATTTTTGTAAATATGTAATTACATTCCACGTTTTGTATTTGTGAACCGAGTGTCTCTTTCTTCTTCTGTGGTGTGATCATTGGGCTGGGGGGTGTTGAGGGGGAGGGGGGATTTGCTGGGCTTTGAAGGCTGTGGTCGCTGCAGATCATCATATTGAACCACGTCGGAGTTTCAGAGCCAGCTTTAAGCGCGACCTTTTTTGAATCTTGTCTGTTCCTCATCGTCAGCCCTAGGAAAGCTTGACGAAATAGCTGAGTCTTCAGCGATCTGCGACCAAGTCTCATGCATTCAAATTGGATTCTTAACAAGCAAATTAGACTTTGCTGAACGCCATTATGTATGTCATTACAAATATGATATCAAAGATCCATGTTTAGTTTCGTTTGTTTTTTGTCTTTCTATTTATTTCAGGGATTTCCTTAACATTTACTGCACTTGCCTGTAGAAACATGTTGAATTAGAATTAGCCTGGAGATTTCTCATACAAACTGGGCTAGCTGGCGATGTAGGCACTGAAGATGGTTACATCATTATTTAGAGTATGTATTGCTTGTATTGATGGAGACCTGGGTCTTGTGTCATGAAACTTCATAAAACTTTTTTTATTTGTAAAAATTCAAAATATTTCAAGTTTAAAGCCTTCCCATGTATGTGATCAAATTTCAGAGGCAACAAAAGCACATGTACATGAAAACTAATGGGCATACTTTCTTAATATAATCTACTGAGATACATATGAGTATATGGGTGTGTCTCTGTGTGGGTATGTGTGTGTGTGTGTGTGTGTGGGTATGTGTGTGTGTGTGTGTGTGTGTGTGTGGGTATGTGTGTGTGTGTGGGTATGTGTGTGTGTGTGTGTGCGTGTGTGTGTGTGTGGGTATGTGTGTGTGTGTGTGTGTGAGTATGTGTGTGTGTGTGGGTATGTGTGTGTGTGTGTGCGTGTGTGTGTATGTGTGGGTATGTGTGTGTGTGCGTGTGTGTGTGTGTGTGGGTATGTGTGTGTGTGTGTGTGTGTGTGTGTGTGGGTATGTGTGTGTGTGTGTGCGTGTGTGTGTGTGGGTATGTGTGTGTGTGCGTGTGTGTGTGTGTGTGTGTGTGTGTGTGTGGGTATGTGTGTGTGTGTGTGGTTATGTGTGTGTGTGTGTGTGTGTGTGTGGTTATGTGTGTGTGTGTGTGGTTATGTGTGTGTGTGTGTGTGTGTGTGGTTATGTGTGTGTGTGTGTGTGTGTGTGTGTGGGTATGTGTGTGCGTGTGTGTGTGTGGGTATGTGTGTGGGTATGTGTGTGTGTGGGTATGTGTGTGTGTGCGTGTGTGTGTGTGTGTGGGTATGTGTGTGTGTGTGTGTGTGTGGTTATGTGTGTGTGTGTGTGTGTGTGTGTGTGGTTATGTGTGTGTGTGTGTGTGTGCGTGTGTGTGTGTGGGTATGTGTGTGTGTGCGTGTGTGTGTGTGTGTGTGTGTGTGTGTGGGTATGTGTGTGTGTGTGTGTGTGTGTGTGTGGTTGTGTGTGTGTGTGTGTGTGTGTGGTTATGTGTGTGTGTGTGTGTGTGGGTATGTGTGTCTTTTCTTGTCCTCGCCCCACCACTCTCACTCTGGCCTCCAAATCCAAATGTCTTTTCTTCTTACTATTCAACTTATTTATTTATTTAATGTAGTAATCGCTATTTTTGGGCATTGCTTAAAATATCCAACTTGAAGTAAAAATGTGAGGGCTACAAATATAATTGCATTGAATATTTGGTGAACTACAAACACGGGGACATTGTCAGGTTAACTGGACCGGGTAGCGCAATGAGATGTGGTTTATGTGTTCAGATTGAAAGACAAGACCTTCATCTGCCTCTGCCCTCTTATTTGTTTATTCTTGCCTGCCCCCTGCACACACACACACACACACACACACACACACACACACACACCCTCTCCTCAAAGAAAGGAAAGAAAAAGAAAACACATGCTGAAGGGCAGGGCGCTCTTTATTCATGTTAACGCCCTTGTCTAATTGGAAAAAAGAAGAATGCATTAATATCTCTTGGCACAATGAGGAAAAGCAATTTGGAAATTAATAAATTACCCCCGAACCCCGGGAAGGAAGGAACAGGGACGTCCCACAGCTGGGCAGTTCCCCCGGCCTGAGCAGTTATCACTAGAGAGGACTGCCAAGAAAGTAAGAGCTTTACAAATCACGTCACAGTGTTCCCATAATGCACCTGTTCCGCGTGCGTTTGACAGGGAACTGATGTGTGTCCTGCGCAGAAATTATGGCCAGATTTAATCAAAACTTTGACCTACCCCTCTAATCAATCTTCAGAACAAAATCAGTATGTTGCACGTAATAAACGAAATGCCCCCTAAATCATTGGGAAGCTCATCACATTACCACACGTGTAATTGATGTTTAGCGGTTTCGTGCTGGAAGCAAGTAATCAGGATTATTACATGGAACGGAAGAATCTAATGCTCTATTTTTAATAAACGATTTATTGGACAAAGCCCTGTCTGAACTGAAAGAGGAACTAAACAGAAACCACATTTTTAAGGTCATATATTGTCCTATTTTGAGTTTTATACTTTCAAATTAGAAGTGCCACAATTTAGAATAACACACAAACTCTCTTCTTCTCTTCTCCAGTCCTTCAGCTCGGCAGCGCCACCTCTGTGCGGGAGGACTGGAGTCACTCCCTGGGAAACACTACTGGCTCTAAGTCAACACTGGAGTGACTATGATTCAACTCCAGACTGTGAACTACATCAGTGCACCAAAGAACATTGGTTTACTGCATATATCACGAATGAGGCCTTCACACAGAACATCACTATGTATTTATTTTAATATATTTATTTTATTTATTTCATAAATAAATGTATTTTTGGTTTTGGTACACTTTTTTTTCTGCATTCTTTATAATCGGTGTGTTTCTTGTATCTTTTTTTTTTTGGAAAGTACTAGGAAACCTGTTGTACATTAAAAAAATAAAAAAATATGGTCAGATGGTGCTGGACTGTACCAGGTGTGGGGGGAAAGTTTCTAATGGCTTCTCACCTTGGTTTCCCTCCCTTCTCCTGCTTAGGCCTGGCAGTGGAAGATTATCCAGAGGTTACTCTGAACCGAACCGCCTACACACACCACAGGTTTCCCCCTGTGCAGGACTGCATTGTTTAAACAAGCTCACACTACCACAGAAAGACGGCTATTTCTGATGAAAATTGCATTCTGCACCCGCACGCAGAGATGTTTGTTCACTAAACTAAAGCAAGCAGACCTCACCTCATCCCTCCTGACAAGAAAAGAAAGGGAAAAAAAAAGAAAATCCATTTCAGTTTGCTTTGAACAGCATGCCAATCAAACTTTCTGCAAACAAAACGCTGACATATGAGGCTGCTTCATGCCCTTTTGAGGAGAGTCGTCTTACTGGCAGAAGAAAATTCTTCAAAGTACACGTGAAGCACTCCCTGCGTATCCGTGGATATTGGCACCACTTGCTTTTGGCACGTCCTGGAAGAAGAACTGACTTCCCCACTGTGACTCAGCTGTCCAGGCCACTGAGGATATACCTCTACAAACAAGAGTGTTGTCTCTCGAAATGACAAAAGACAAAGACACGGTTAAACTTCATAGCTGATTTGCTAGTACTAAGAATTGAGAAAAGCGGAATGGATGGTGCAGTGGGTAGCACTGCCGCCTCACAGCAAGGAGGTCCTGGGTTCGAATCCCCATTGGCCGGGGCCTCTCTGTGCGGAGTTTGCATGTTCGCCCCGTGTCTGCGTGGGTTTCCTCCGGGTACTCCGGTTTCCTCCCACAGTCCAAAGACATGCAGGTTAGGCTGATTGGAGAGTCTAAATTGCCCATAGGTATGAGTGTGTGAGTGAATGGTGTGTGTGCCCTGCGATGGACTGGCGACCTGTCCAGGGTGTATTCCTGCCTTTCGCCCAATGTATGCTGGGATAGGCTCCAGCCCCCCTGCGACCCTGTTCAGGATAAGCGGGTTAGGATAATGAATGAATGAAGAATTGAGAAATGCAACTTTATAGAAGGCATTTACATTAACATATACACTGGGCAGCCTATAGCCTATATGATCAGTCGGACTGAATGTAAGTTGCTTTGGTTTAAAGCATCAGCTAAGTGTACTGTAATGTAAACAATGCATTGTAACACACTTTTGCTAATTCCCATAATCACTGTGGATGCATAAAAAATGGTTGTATTTACAGCAGCAAGTACAAATCTGTAATACTTTATAATGGATCCTTTCCTGGTTAATGTACCTATGCAAGGCAATATGCATTGACCAATATACTGTATATTGACATATTTTAGATGTATTGGTCTTCTGCTGTAGCCTATCCACTTAATAGGTTTGACATGTTGGGTGTTCAGAGATGCTCTTCTGCATACCACTGTTGTAATGTGTGGTAATTTGCGTTACTGTCACCTTCCTGCCAGCTTTGACCAGTCTAGCCCTTCTCCACTGACCAGTCTCATTAACTCTCTCATTAGGCATTTTTGCCCGCAGAACTGCTGCTCACTGGATATGTTTTGTTTTCCACACAATTCCCTGCAAACTCCAGAGACTTGATCTTGAAATTCCCAGGAGATCAGCAGTTTCTGAGATATTCAAACCACCCTGTCTGGCACCAACAATCAATCCACGGTCAAAGTCACTTAGATCACATTTCTTCTCCATTCTGACATTTGGTCTGAAAAAGAACTGAACCTCTTGACCACGTCTGCATGCTTTTATGCATTTAGTTGCTAACACATGATTGGCTGATTAAATATTTGCATGAACAAGTTGCTGTACAGGTCTACCTAATAAAGTACTCCGCGAGTGTATATTAGTTGCATAATTTAATTCTGAGCACTAGCAAATGAGCTATGAAGTTTAAATGGATGGGAATATCTACCCCCTCTAAATCTTAAAAACATTTCTTTTTTTTTTACATTTTCATTTTCACTTCAGGATTTTTAATTCTCAGACATTCATAGCTTTAGTCTGTACACTGTCTATAATTTACACTTGGATGGCATAACCTTCACATGCAGCTGTCCATATGCACTGTACTACAACAGAACAGAATAATTTTGCTTGCATTATATTACTTTTCTTCATGTTACAATTTAGTCATATGCAATTGTGTTGTCATGTTGCACTGAAAAAATGCAATTAACTTTTTTTTTTTTTTTAAGGCTCAAAGCTGGCCAGAACTGCAACGGTAATTGCATTTTATATTGGTAGGTTTTAACTACGGATGGATCAGATATGACATCACTGCTATAATTGTTTCAATGATAGGATATCATATTATCATCAGAGATGATAGATTTTTAATGGATATAGCAAATTAAATATTGTTTTAATTGAAGGGAGAAGCAGAAGTCGAAACCTACTGACTCACCTCTAACAGTGCATAGCACTATATATGAAGCCACAAAAAAATGATTGTTCCTGATTTCTGACTCGTGTCTAATCCGTTGTTTTGAATGAAACAAGATGCACATGACGAGGTTTTAACAGCAGTGCCAATATTTAAATAATATATTTTTTCTCACTTATCAGGATTTACCATTTAGAATGTTTCTGATACTTTGTTGAAGACACATTGAGATTAAGATTCCATTTTCCTAACACCCGGGAGTTCATTATTACGAATAATTGTGTCCTTTAACATTTTATTTTCCAATAATATTCACAGGTATTAAACACTATGGTAATGATTGAACTATATACCATGAAGCTTAGAAAACACAGTCAAAAACATGATTACAGCAGAAATGAAAGTATATCATTCCTATTGTCACACCATTAGGATGTGACATTGACACCATTTTTTTTCAAAAGATTAAATTCGTATTAAGTTTAGATTGATTCTGAATGGATGCCGTGACAGAAAACTGTAAATAACTGTCATGACTTAGTAAATAACCCCTGCTTAGTCTCATCATCTGAAAGTTGCTTTGGATAAAAGTAAAATAATCCGTTTTTTATTTATTTACACTATGACCAAACCTCCAGCTGAACCTTTCCCTGCCGTCGGTTGCAGCCTCCCTTGCTGCCAGTCTTCGTTCCGCCCTCATCTCAGAGTGTGAATTATTCAGAGCTCCTACGAGGGACGGATCTGTTTATTTACATGCCCATGAGCTGCATGCCGAGATCTCCTGCAAGCAACACCTCCTGACCCCTCCCTCAACTTGTCATCAGCCAATCGCTCCTAAGAGGGATGGATCAGTTTATTCACATCCCCATGAGCTCCCATGCAAAACCTCCTGCAAGCAACACCTCCTGGCCCCTCCCTCCACCTGTCATCAGCCAATCGCGTCAGCGGTGGGCTTACGGCAAGCAGAAAGGACTTATGACAGACAGGCCTGAGGCAATGATGGTGACTATAATCTGTCCCCATTGTGGGAGAAAGAACGAAGCGCACCATAATGTCAGTTGCTTAGGAAGACTCAGGCTTCTTGGTGCAACATGTGGGTTCCATCTCGGTGCAGCATGACCACAATGCGGGGCGGCGTGGAGCCTTGTGGCTATCGTACAGAACCGGGACCCGGAAGGTTGGTGGGTCAAGCCCCGGGGTAGCGACGATGACATCAGTACCGCTGTTGGGCCCTTGAGCGAGCCCCTTAACCCCGGTTTTGGGGAATTTGTCTCCTGCTTAGTCTAATGAACTGTAAGTCGCTTTGCATAAAAGTGTCAGTTAAATAGCAAATTATTATTATTATTATTATTATTTTTATGTGGAGTAGACTAGGCTGTAGGGCAGCTGACCTGCAGCCATTGTGAAACCGCAATGTGGGTGTGTGGTATATCTGAAAAACATCATTACATCACAGCTACAATCTGAAAAATATCATGAAATCACATTCTTATAAATGTGTGAACAGCTCAAATCAAAGTGCCTCTATGGCTAAATCACACCCATATCATTAAATGGCATTATCATAAAGGTGTGAACAGCACAAATGCAAAAATGGTCAACGTACATGTCTTCAAATTGCCTAAGCTATTCTATTGTTAAATCACACTCACAACATAGATATATGTTTTTATTTATATACTAGCCAGTTGTTCTGTGTATGGTCTTTCACCAGCCTGTCGAGGTTTAAGCTGTCAGACTCACTGCCTGGCTTTATAAGGAAAGGTGTTCTCCTTTCTCAGCCGTTGAATGTCTTCCGTGTCTCGCGTTCATTTACATTTGTTCTGTTTAATTTTCTCTCTCCCCGGTTCTCCTTTGATTGCGATTTCCTGTTCTCTCATTACAAATGGGCTCTGACGGGCCTCTTCAGAGAGGAGGGGGGGGGGGGGGGGGGGGGGGGGGTGGAATGTCAAAGCACGGACGCGCGCAGACTCTCTGGCTGAGCGTCGTCAGGAAACCGCGAGGACGCCCAGCCGCCTGCACCGGCTGGTCCACACGAAGACGCGCTGCGTGCCTCGCTTTCTTCTGTTTTTTTATTTGAGTGCCGGAGATGGAATGTTTATTGTATGAGCGAAAGGATATGAAAGCATATCTCCTGTCACGGAGGGCCCCGTTTCAGCATCGGCTGATGATGAAACCGGCGCAGGCAGGATCACGCGTTTCAGTGTGTGGGGGGGGGGGGGGGGCTAAATAATATCGAAATGACCGTGGCCTTTATGCATTTCTGAACAGTTTCGTTATAATTGCCGTTAAATTGAATTGTCGCCGTATTGTTTCGGTGGCTTTTAATACCTCTGTACTATTGTGCGTCTTCAAACCCACTTTGCATAGGTCCAGGTACAGGTTAGTCTTTAGCGAAAATAACTCTCGGGAAGTAAATAAAACTGTCTATTCTTGAGCAATGGAGCAACGGAGCAATTTGTACATAAGCAGAGATTACCTTGTTCTGATGATTATTTATACAGTCAAATTAAACAAACGGAATGCATTAGCCGAATACATTAGCATAAGTTGCACGTAAACAGCTTTAATGAACGCTGTAACATTTTATTTTTACTACCTGTTTCCTCATATTAATACCAGTTAATAGGCAAGCTTTAAAGCTGACTGTGAGCTGTCTAATATTAGGTTCTAACTGATCTTGTCATACAAGAATCGAATAGCTACTTGGTTATGTCTCTATGTTGAAGTTGAATTTCATGAATGTTATTAATATTTGTAAGGGAAAGTATCCAGGGATTGTCTGTTTTCGGCTACTCCTCTTCATGAAAATGTATTAACTGTCAAAGGTAAATAAAAATGATGTTAAAAGTATGTTGGAAGGAGGGATGGAGCACTGTTGTTACTGACATTGTAGTAGATCATTGCTACACTGCATGCTGCTCTATTAAATATATGAGGAAGGTAATTTTATGCCCACTAATCAACTGGAGTCATTTATCACATGGAAATTTCACTCATTGGACAATATTTGGCTGTTTGACATCTCATGGCACAGTGAGATTCAATTTTGTTTTGTTAAGTGCCAGTGCATATTGCATTTTTTTTTTTTTTTGTTGGAATACAGATTGTATTAAGTGGATTATTTCTATATCATATTTTAGTGAGGTAACATTTCTTGTAGATCAATCCACCAAGGAATAGCCAACAAAATGATAAATGGTCTCCTTGTTCGAAGAGAAAAATGTGAGATAAACCTTAAAAAGATCTCCCTGTTTTCTCAGCAATCCAGCTCAAAGGCTTCCGCTGGCCAGCAGCAGAAACCCCATGAAGCTCACCCTTCATCCCTGCTTCCCACACAGTATATAATTAACTTCAACTTTATTTAACCCATTGAAGAGTACGTTTTTCTGGAATCCTTTTTTGTTCTAGCATTGTAAGTCACTGTTCTAGAACTTAATTGCTTTGAATAACCAGTCGCAATTATGACGTCAGCATTAGAATGTTCAGTTACAAATATTCCAGTCACACAGTATTTGTGATCTCACACCTTAAAGGGTTAAACTGATGAGGAAAGATGACTGGAAGGAGAATTTATTTCATGTCTGTGGACAGCCCTCATACCAATGCAGTCTTTCATCAGAGCTTTCAGTGCTAGCAAAAGCCTAAAAAAATATAAAAAATAAAAAACATTTCCATACCGCTGCATTGAATTCCATGTTACGCGGTTCAATGCATGCTTTTTGCATACTGTATACATCTCATAAATTCTGTCAGGGCAAATCTTTTCTTTTTTTTCTTCTTTTTTTAAAAAAAGGAAGTAACGTTCTAGAGGGAGGCTCAGATATCAGTCTCTTATGTTTATGGAGGAATCCGTCGGAGGTCAGTGTTTCTCACAATGTAGTCTAATTATCTCAGACCGGCTCTCGGTGCTTTGGGGGAGGAGGGACTGAAGGATGGCGGCTAATAGGTGTCTGGGAAGTGGGCGCTAAGTCATCTGTTATCCGCACTGCTCTATTCACATTAAATTGCTCTGAGACCAGAAGGCCTTAGTTAGAGCTCCCGCCTGGGACCCGGGCAAAGCCCAATCTATTTATTGTGCATTTTCAAAAACTCTCCAAAAAACTTTCACCCGAAAGCCCCGCTAATTAAATCTGCCCCCTTTCATTCATATTAACCCACATCCAATTTGTGTATTTTCATAAACACGAGTGCGGTCGCCGTGATGGAAGACGGGAAGACGGGGGCGGGGGGGAGCGGGGGGGGGGCGGTTGAGATCTTCCCGGCATCGCAAATGAGCTGTCCCGCTTCATCACGAGCCGCGCCCGGGCGCTCCCGTTCTCCGCCGGCGCTGTTTTCCCCAGCGTCGGGCTGAGAGTGGCGTTAGGAGGCTGGGAAAGATAGCATCGCTATCAGGGTTATAATTTGTAATTAGCCGGCGGGTCAGGGACTGAACCCCGTCTGGGCCCCAGAGGTGAGGCTGAGCCGAGTTGAGTTAAAGACTCGCCGTGCTGATAGGAGAGGCGCGGAGAGCGGCGTTTCGTTCAGCGCGATCGCAATCAGCCCCGATGCTAATGGGCTATTTACTTAGGCTAAGTTTGAGCTGCTGGAAAAACGCGCCGGTGTTGTCACGACGTGCAGGGAAGACGTAGCAGGATGCTACATAAATTGTCGTTGAGAGATTTGAAAGCAGAGCATTGTTACCCAATAGTGAATAAATAAATAAATAAGACAATGCAGAAAAATGCCTTGTCAAGCTGATGGAAAAATTTATTTTGGTGCAAAAGAACGCAAAAGAAAGCAAACGACTCTTGAATAGGCAATGGGTAACAGTGGAGGATGTTGATTAACTGGTTTGAGATGAAGCCTTTGAAGAATGATAAGCCAAAAAGAGCATCTGAATTAACATTTTATTTACATAATTTATGGTAGCCTACAACATCTTTGGAAAAGGCATTTACTGTACCATTGTTATAACTTCTGTCACACCAAGTACTTCATTGGTTATGCCAAGTACAATTTTTAATTGGTTATGCCAAGTGCCATCTCTGTAGAACTATGTGTGTACTTTGTATCCTTTAGTGAAGTTAACCATACTTTTCACACCAATTACTGTATTTGTTACCTTTCATGAGTTCTTGAGTGCCTTAATACACATATGAAAGAATAAAATACTTACATTTAGGTTGATAAAAATATACCTTAGTAGCTGTGTAACCTGAAAAAAAAACTAAAAACTGTGACCCAGAATGCTAACAAACAAAACAATCCACTGTTCCGGAACCTGGAACTGACCAGGAGGGGCAATGCGGAACAACCAGTGCTGCGGCCATTTTAGAACACCCTGAACACGTCTGAATGATGCAGACAGAGCTGGAAATAAGCCTGAAGTCTCTCCCATTATAGATTTTTTTACGCTCTTTTCAATTTTCCCGATTATAGTTTGAGTAATATCTTTAATGCCTCTCCCTCATAGTTGAGTCATAGTTGGTCATAGTTGAGTGCTAATAAGCCCAAGGGTAAAAAAAACAAAAAAAAAACATGAAAAATCTCAGCTGTAGGACTGAGGATGAGGTCATTCTGAGACCCCGGCTAATCTTTCACTCCACAGTACACGCGTTAAGCTTTCGCCCGCTCTCAAATCCGACGAACAAGGCGAGTGTACCGTATGAAGGGTGCAGGTCAGAGGTGGAGAGTCGGCCCCCGTTTCTCAGTAACGCACAGCGTCTGTACGCCCAGGCCTGACAGCAACATTAGGGCTGAATCAGGCAGCACCGTGGTGGGATTCATTTAGTGTGCAGAAACAGAACGGAGACCCTGAAACCTGCTAATTACCCACCGCTTTCCACTGAAAATCTTATTCAGGCGTAGAGAAGCAATGCAAGGTTTTTTCTTCTTCTTCTTCTTCTTCTTCTTCTTCTTCCTCTTCTTCTTCTTCTTCTTCTTCCTCTTCTTTTTTTTAGCTAAACCCATTGGGACACTCCTCCTGGTCTGCAGTAGTGAAGTTTCACTGATGTGATAAACTGGCTGGTGATAAAGGGCTTTGAGAAATTAGCACCGTTGGCTCAGAGCTGGACTGTGGAAGCGACTTGGGTTTTTGGGGTGGATATCAATGAGTTTCCCCACTATATCTGGCCTCTATCCTATGGCTGTGTCTCATTCCTATGGCAGGGACGGGCTATCATAGTTAATCACTTTAGCGCTCCCTTGCTATACGATACGTGTTGGTCACAAGTGGAGAAAATGTTTTACCTGTTTACAATAGTATATAAAAGTCCGTTTTCTATAACGCATGAGTGGCATTTTCATTGAAAAGAGAAGGATATCGCCGAAGTATTATCTGCCCTCCGTAAGCTGGAGAGCCTTTCGAGCAGAAGAGAGGCTGATGGCGTACATGCAGAGCATCTTGCGTCTGAAACCTCTCCAAGCTGCCGATACAATCCCCCGGTGTGACGCGTCCATTCATTCTGCCCGTGCCGTTTCCACGCGCCGGAGAAAATAAAGAAACCCAGGTCTCCATTATATTACATGCAATCCATTACCCTTAAGAGTTCACAAATGGCTATTTGTACCCTTTTGTCATTAATCTCGAGGGGTTAGCTCTACTTGGAAACTTAGCGCCGGGGGTGGGAGGGATGTGGGGCGGGTGGGGGGGGGGGGGGCAAACAGGGAGGGGCAGCAGATACATCCTCCCTCCCCCGCCCCCCCTCCCTACCTTTCCTTTGATGCATGCGAGCAGAAGTGATTGATCTGGTTATCGCAATTAAACACTCCTGGAAAAACAAACAGCGGCGTCTCTAATGAGGTGGTGCAGCTGTAAGAGAACGAGGATTTGTGTGAAGTGGCCCCGTTCAATGCCCTCGGAAACAGAAACGGTGGCGTGTGAATGGATTTTACGGGCGTTTAAACCGTATCTTTTTTTTTTTTAATCTGCGAATTAAACACCGTTTGCGTTTGTGCTCTGAGAGCAGCGGAGGGCTGGGCCAAGGTCGCTCCGCACCTGGAGACCCGTGGCCAATAAGAGGCCGGGAGGAGACCCGTGGCCAATAAGAGGACGGGAGGAGACCCGTGGCCAATAAGAGGACGGGAGGAGACCCGTGGCCAATAAGAGGACGGGAGGAGACCCGTGGCCAATAAGAGGACGGGAGGAGAGCCATGGCCAATAAGAGGACGGGAGGAGACCCATGGCCAATAAGAGGACGGGAGGAGACCCGTGGCCAATAAGAGGACGGGAGGAGAGCCATGGCCAATAAGAGGACGGGAGGAGACCTGTGGCCAATAAGAGGACGGGAGGAGATCCATGGCCAATAAGAGGACGGGAGGAGACCCATGGCCAATAAGAGGACGGGAGGGGACCCGTGGCCAATAAGAGGACGGGAGGAGACCCGTGGCCAATAAGAGGACGGGAGGAGACCCGTGGCCAATAAGAGGACGGGAGGAGACCCGTGGCCAATAAGAGGACGGGAGGAGACCCGTGGCCAATAAGAGGCCGGGAGGAGACCCGTGGCCAATAAGAGGCCGGGAGGAGACCCGTGGCCAATAAGAGGACGGGAGGAGACCCGTGGCCAATAAGAGGACGGGAGGAGACCCGTGGCCAATAAGAGGACGGGAGGAGACCCGTGGCCAATAAGAGGACGGGAGGAGACCCGTGGCCAATAAGAGGCCGGGAGGAGACCCGTGGCCAATAAGAGGACGGGAGGAGACCCGTGGCCAATAAGAGGACGGGAGGAGACCCGTGGCCAATAAGAGGACGGGAGGAGACCCGTGGCCAATAAGAGGACGGGATGAGACCCGTGGCCAAGAAGAGGACGGGAGGAGACCCATGGCCAATAAGAGGACGGGAGGTTCCCTGACCCGAGGGTCGGAGTTCTGAGGGCAGATGTGACGGGCAGGTAAGTCCAGGTGGGGTTCTGTATGTGGGACAGGTGCTGTTCTATCGGACTGCCCTGCTGTGGACACCTGTACTGCAGAAGGAGTGGAGGCCACAGAGTTTGACTCCACATTTATCCTCAACTTTGACAAATAATAGTGTGACAAAGTGTCCCTGAGCAAGACCCCTAGCTCCTGACGAGCTGGTTAGTGCCATACATGGCAGCCAATCACCGTCGGTGTGCGAGTGTGTGTATGAATGGGTGAATGAGAAGCATCAATTGTACAGCGCATTAGATAAAGGTTCTATTTATTTGCTAACCATTTACCAAGTCTTATTATGATTTTATTCTCCATAAATAGTTTCAGGCACAATGATGCAGTGTGTTGCACTTTTGTCCCCAGTACAAAAGCCCTGGGCTTTTGCATGTTTTCCCTGCATCTGTGTGGATATGTGTGCTAGTGAATGATGTGTGCACTTTGCAATGGATGGATGTATTCCTCCTCTTACCCAATGCATGCTGGGATAGGCTTCAACGCACACTGAGACCCTGATCAGGAATAAACGGGTTTGATAATGGATGGAAAAACAGTTTGTTTAGTTTACTCTGTTGAATTCTAAGCTTGGCAAGCTGCTTTGTGGAGGAAAACACTTCACAACGCGTTCAATTGCAAGTCAAGTTTATGCGTCAATAATTTTGCAGACACTATTTCTGTGACCAGGAGAAACTTCCAGAACTTTTCACATGCAATATTTTTCCATAGCTGAATAATCACAGAAGCAATACAGGTTACCCTGCTCAAAGGCACAGGAGCAGTGCCACACCTGGGAATCAAACCAGCAACCACGGAGGTCAGCTGATGCTGTTCAGCTGATGTCCAAAGCGGCAGTTCATTTGACTAAGCAGGGGTCAATCACGCCTGGAGAAATGTAGGATTAAGGGCCTTGCCCAAGGGCCCAAAAGCTGTGTAGATCGTATCATAGATTGACGGATAGCATTATAATGCATGACATTATAAAAAATAAAAAATAAATCTATTAAAAAGATCAATATTGCCCATGGTCATACCCAGTTATGCTTTCTCTATGCAGAGAAAAGGTGTGTGAGGAGAAGGTCTTGCGCTTACTGAATCACAGACCTTGGGCTGGGACCAGCTGGCTCACGCATGTGTGCGTTGTGTTCTCCAAATCAAAGGCAAAATGGCGTCCCCCCTACAGATCCTCCGCCAGGTGTTACAGATGAGCGTGGACCAGCTGTCACTCAATCAGTCGCTGGTGCGCGTGTCTATTCTGCCCCCAATCTGATGGAAAATGAGACACTCGTCTCCTTACCCCCCCCCCCCCGCACCTTTCCCCCTCCCCGCACCCCCACGCCCAGGGTTGCCACATGCCCGGTTTTTTAGACCGCAATGCCCAATGTCGAAATGACTTGTACAGATCCAGTTTGCATTCCCGACCGGACAGTATAATATAATTGATTGACAAAAAAAAAAGACATTAATTTGTGATTAATTTGCATCACAAATGAATGCTGGAAGGAGGTGGGGAAGGAGTTCCCCCCCCCCGCCCTTCCCTTCCCCAGCCTTCACACACGATGTGGGGCTGAGAGCTTTGCCTTTGTCCACCTGTCTCCATTTCACCACTGGGCACTTTCAATAACAACAAAAGCTCCACAGCGTCTCTGTGGGTTATGTTCTTCACAGACACACGGATATGGCTACTCAAATACAGTGGTTGTGTGAGTGGTGCTATTTTCTACGGTGATTTGAAAGAAAACAACACGTTTCCTGTTCGGCCTTTTAGGGATTTAATTAGTCCTTGATTGTTCACTGTGGGGTGGATATAGTTTGTTCCTCTGCTAACACATTAGTAGCTATTATATTTGTGAAATAATTGCGGTATCTTTTTGTGTCATTTTGATTTCAGTTATGGAATGATTTAATATGATGAGAATCCTATGTTTACAATGAGTCAGACACAATCCGTTGTCTACCGAGTGTTCTGTGTTGACTTTCTCCTGGAGTTTTGCCGAAGGCAAAAATCTGTGGCTAATATATACAATAACTGAGGATCTGCTAGCGTGTTTCCAGAATATGTGCAGTATATCATCAGAGTTTAGACATTACGATGCCATTCTGTTTTCAATAAATTTGGCTTTTCCGTGGGTAGTAGATGATAATGCATGCAGTGTTTTCATGATACTTTAAAGCACGCAAACAGCTGCTGAATTACATATTCACAAGAGTACCCTAGGCTTTCACCGAAAAACACAAAGAGCACACTCTGGACCGATGTCGTGTTTTAATAAATGAGATATGTACTCGTATGAGCATCTGTCTGCTACAAATGCAGAGAAGAATATGTGTTGTCTCTCTTCGCATAATATTGCATCGATATTCATTGAAAGCCGCACGCTGCAATGTGCAGACACAAAGAGTTGAATTATTAATTTCCCATTGTAATATCTGAGCTGAATCACAGCACTGTGTTATATTTATTTTAAATTTGTTTTCGAGGCCGGGGAAAAAATATACACTGCTTCTAGTTTTCCGGGTTGTAATGGCTGCTGCCATCTCTTTAGAATTCCCAAGTGTAGTGCACATCATGTAGGAATGCATCGATCTGTGTACGGTATACATATTTTTTGCCCATCAAACTACACTCAATAACCCATGATGACAAAGTGAAAACATGTTTTTCGAAATGTTTGCGAATGTGTTATTCAAAAATAAAATATACATCAAAAACTGTAATCGCTCATTTACATAAGTATTTAGACCCTTTGCTGTGGCACTGTTGAGGTGGATCCTGTTTGCTTTAATTATCCTTGAGATGTGTCCAGAACCCTGATTGGTGTCCATCTGTGGCTAATTGAATTGATTGGACATAGTTTAGTAAGGCACACACCTGTGTATATAAGGTTCCACAATTCTCACTGCAGGGCAAAAGCCAAGCCACAAAGTCCAAGGAAATGAAGTGTGAAAAAAAAGTTCCATTTCAATGGCACTAGGTAAGGAACTGGGCTTGTAAACTAAAGGTTGAAGGTTGAAGTAAGAGGTAAGGTTCTTAACCTAGAATCACTACAGTATTCTGTACACCCAGCTGCCAATGGATACTATGTAAAAAAGCAAGGGTAAGAGGGTTTGCCAAATGGCAGTGATATAACATGGTGCTAACAACCAGGACAGCTATCATTGTGCATCAAAGGTGTTCATCTCTATTGGAGACCGAAGTAGTGTGCCACTCACTTCTTTAGACAGTCAGCCATGTTTTTAAGCGAAGCCGGTCTTTCAGATTAACAGAGAGACAGAGTGCCCTTCTTTGCATGAACATTGTATTTAAGGTGAGTTCATTTATTTTGAGGTGGCACCAATAATGCTAAGACCACCCAGTTGTACAGTTTGCTGGGCAGCTAGGCTACAGGCATTTCCAAAGCCAGCAACTCGACCTTGTAATTTGTGCCAATAATGAATTCCTTCAGGACCCTAAGAAAAGTACTGACCTTGAATAATGTTGTAAATTGTTAATAAGAATAATTTCATAGCATTGCTGTACAATTGGCTATTATTTCACTCTTTATGCATTTATATATAATTATATTACGTATATATACGGTAGGGTGCAAGAATTTGGGCACCCCTGGTTTAAATGTCTGTTACAATGAATATGTACATGATCAAACCTGTACTCTAAATGGTACAGAAGTAAACATAAGACCTCCCTGCTAATTTTATAGCAAGATGTTTTTTTACTGTTTATAAATTATAAAAGAAGGAAAAGGGCTTTTTCCACACCACTGTATTTCTGTTTATCATTCTTATGCATTCATGTACTGTGCACATTCTCATGTGTAAATAATGTGACAAGCATGGCAAATGAATTGGCACTGAATTAAAATAGTCTGCAAATGGTAATGCAGTTACTTTAATTATTATTATGATAATTTGATGCTGAGGCTGACAATTACAATGAATAGAGTTCAGCAAATTATGTCCACACAACAAGAATCAAACAAACCATGAACAATTTCACTTATCTATCAAAGACTGATACATGCATATTTGCATTTGCTTATAAATTATGTTTATAATCAATTTTATGATCATCCACCACATTGCCATGCCAGCACACAGTGCATACATATAAAACCAGGGGCAAGTTCAATATGAAAACGTTTCTCTATGTTTTGAACGATATGTTTCCTCCCAACGGTGTGCAACATTTTACAGCTGGCTTTGAGGTATGTCTGCTCCCGTTTGGTGGGTGTGTCGGGGGTGTTGCCCAAATCATTATGACGTAGGCCTATGCTTTAAAGGTCGGAGAAACGCCTTCTCCGATGCCAAAGGAGTAGACTGTCCCATGTCAGTCATTATATTACATTATTGGCATTTGGCAGACGCTTTTATCCAGAGCGACTTACAGTTGATTAGACTAAGCAGGAGACAATCCCCCCCTGGAGCGATGCAGGGTTAAGGGTCCTTGCTCAAGGGCCCAACGGCTGTGCGGATCTTACTGTGGCTACACCGGGGATCGAACCGCTGAACTTGCGGGTCCCGGTCATGTAAGTAAACCACTCTACACACTACAGGCCGCCCATGTTTTGCGATCGGCTGTTCAACGCGCCACAGTTTAAATAAACATTTTGCTGCTATTTGTTGGGGCTGAATGTGGCCCAGGTATCCTAGCAGGTGTGTTACTGCAGGGATTGTCACATAGATTCCACATATCATTGAAGACCACGATTACTTATTTAGCTGAGTGAGGTGTCTTAATGCTAGGCTAAAATAAAAACCTGCACCCACCCCTGTCCCGTTTTGGGATAAGATTGGATTCAAACCTGTGCAATAGCATGACTGTTGGGCTATCAGGCCTGACGCCAACGCAGTTACGACTGGTTTGAAACACATTGAAATCGATGCGCAGGGAGTCCTGGCACAATGGAAAGGTCATCGCTCAATCTACTGTAATGAGGTGCAATTTCTTCTTCTCTGTATGCCTTTATTATTGATGTATTAATTATGTCATTGAGGTACAGTACTCACTGTGCTGCTAACGTTTGTGCGTCTAAAGAAGTAATTATGATAACAGAGAACCATTGTTCTTGAATCCTCAGGGAAATTTTCACCATAATTTCTCGCCATGTTCTTGGTTTCCACCCACCCACTCACTTTGCCATATTAAATAATAATAATAATAATAATAATAATAATAATAATAATAATAATAATAATACACAATGGGTTAGTGTGGCATTTTCCAATTTTAGCCATTTTGTGAGTTATAAAGACTCTTTTTTGACAGCTTAGAGGTTATGTTGTTTCTGGTAATGTCGGCTGATTCACTTGGACCTGTAGGACTGCAGGGCTATTTCTTTCAGTACATTGTACACCCACATACTCAAGTGAAGTCGGCCAGGTATGAGCAGTATGTTGTCTGGGGATGATACAGAACGAGTATAATGACAAACACTATATTCTCCCTACCTTTCCCCCGACTCTTTCCTTACTGTACCGCCATCATGCTGCCTTTATATTCACAGGAACAGTTGTTTAATTGCGACGTCTGTTGTAATTATGAATCGGCGTTCCCATTGAGCTCTGCGTGTGTTGCCTGTGACCCAGTTGACACCAGCGATATTGCATAGGCCTTGAATTATTTATATCTGCATGCGTCTGTCTGCAGGTGTGCTGGCCACAGTCGTTGTTCATTTGCCAATCCTAACAGGGCTGAGGTGCTTTATTTTCATTCTTCAGTAAAGGAGAAAATGTCATCTTACATTAATTAAAATAAGTTGAGAAAATATAAATACACTTTTGATTGAGTTGTCAGTAAAGTAAATTCAGTTCAAGTGCAGTTTCAGTGTAATGTCTCACACACACATACACACACATCCAGCTTGGTCATGTACATTTTCATATGTGGGCTGGGATATCATTTTATTATAGTATTTTTATATTTCTTGATTATTGGCACATTGTCAAATACTGTATATTGCAAAACATGAAAGTAAACCGGAAATTAATAACTCCCATTACCCAAACTAATGCACTAATATGGCCACAAAACACTACACAGAAAGGAAGGACCCATTTTGTTCGCACACGAATCATCTCAATATGAACTGATACTCATTATTATAGTTTGTCTCATTAATATTTAATCAATATGCAATTTGGCCTTCGAGAACAGATGTTTCAATTGTGCCTAATTAGCTGATAGATTAGCTTGACATTGAGATCCTGCTGTATATTACCTCAGAGTGCAAACAGTCCTGAAGACCTGGAATTTTCCAGACACAATATTTGTGTTGAAGTGTAGACACTCAGTGAGCACTTTATTAGGTAGTCCTGTCCACCAGCTTGTTAATGCAAATATTTAATCAGGCAATCACGTGGCAGCTACTAAATGCATGAAAGCATGCATACATCATCAAGAGGCTCAGCTGTTTTTCAGACTAAATGTCAGAATGGGGAAGGAATCTAAGTTGGTGCCAGCCAGTGTTGTTTGAATATCTCAAAAACTGCTTATCTCCTGGAATTTTCATGCACAACAGTCTCCAGAGTTGGTGCGAAAAAAAACATCCAGTGAGCAGCAGTTTTGCTGGCAGAAAAGGCCTTGTCAATGAGAGAGGTCAGAGTAGAAGGGCCAGACTGGTTAAAGCTGCCAGGAAGGTGACAGTAATCCAAATAACCACACAATACAACAATGATATGCAGAAGAGCATCTCTGACAAAGCTTCAAACCTCTTAAGTGAATAGGCTACAGCAGCAGAAGACCCATAAGTCTAACTGATAAGTACAATAAATGCCTAATAAAGTGCTCACTGAGTGTATATACATCCACTGAAGCTCAATTACATTAACCAGTGTTAAATTCAGATAAGATAAATCACTCTCTTGCGTGAAGCACGCCGGATTCCGAACCGGACAAAATCGAGACGCGCACATAAATCTCCCAGACAGGCTGATTAGTGAGTGGTGATGCTTTAAT